>NW_007087783.1:0-784 GCF_000164805.1 Carlito syrichta
AAAAAAAAAAAAAAAAAGCAAGTGCCCAATCCCCAGAGAACTGGTATTTTCATTTTAGGCAGTGAACTCAGGGCTTCAGAGACTTTGGGGAGTTTTCTATGGGCCTTAGAAAAGCCTGATGATTGCCAGGCCCACAGGCCGCTACGCCCACCTCTGTGAAGGGACTGCACTGTACTGCTCAGGTGGGAAGATTTGCAGCGAGGGCCAGGGCAGAGCCAAAGAGATGGGACAGAGGGAGGGGGTGGGAGACGGCAGTGCCACAGCGGCCCTGAGTTGGCTGTGGAAGGCCCCGGCCTATTGTGGGAAATCAAACTTCCAGCCCCAGTGATGAAGCAAGATGCTCCTGGAGGCACAGTGTCACAATCACAGGCCGAGACAGCTGGCCTGGGCCACGCTTCCTCCCTGCAGGCAAGAGGACTGTGGGAATAGCCACACTTCCCTCCACGGGGCTCAACAGCTCTGGACACACAGTCAGGTTGGAAGGCGGGGGCTCTGTCCGCCATGCTGGCAATCAGTCCTGCTGTCCTAACCTCTCCCAAACCCCGGCGGCAGGACCAAAGGACTATAATCCCAGTGTGCACCGGACTGGGGGGAGAGAAGTGCAGCCCTGGAGGAAGGAGCAGGGGGGGTACCACCTGGTGGGGCATGCTGGGAACTCTAGCATCTTTTATTTATTATTTATTTTTTGAGTTGGAGTCTCACTCGGTCGCCCAGACTGGAGTGCATGGCCGCTCCCGGCCGCCGCAGCCTCGACCTGCTGGGCTCCGGCGATCCTTCCGCCTCA
>NW_007087784.1:0-587 GCF_000164805.1 Carlito syrichta
CTCACCTCAGCCTCCCAAAGGCGCGGGATGACAGGCTGAGCCACCGAGCCCGGCTTCTACTAAGCATTTTTATATGCACCATTTATCGTATTGTCATCCTCAAGGCACAGAAAGTGAAAGAGCTCGGCTGGTGAGGGTTGATTAACATTCAGATGTATCTGCCGCTAAACTTTTTTTTTTTATATATTTTAATTTTTGGTAAAGACGGCGCCTTGCTATGGTTGCCCAGGCTGGTCTCGAACTCCCGGCCTCTGGAGCTTCTCCCTCCGCGGTCCTCCAAGGCGCTGGGACTACAGAGGGGAGCCACCACACCCGCCGGTCTCTAAACTTCTTCAGCACCGGCTTGACCCCGCTCGGTCCCTGTCTTCGCCCCACACCCACTCACCGAAGGTCCGGAGTTCTCTGGGGGCCGAGCTGTTTTCAAAGAGTCCCAGGCCGTGCGGCCGCAGATCCAGCTCAGCGCGGCACGAGAAACTGGCGCCATGGTCCTCCCTCCCAGCCAGGACCGTGGCGGTGAGCACCGCGCCCCGCGCCCGGGGTGGCTCGCCCGCGAAGCTGCGGCGGATCAGCTCCTGGGCGCCCCGCAG
>NW_007087785.1:0-663 GCF_000164805.1 Carlito syrichta
TTCGAGACCCCGCCTAGGCAGCGAGACCTCATCTCTACAATAAATCAAAAAATCAGCTGGGTGTGGTAGCGCGCACCTGTAATTCTGGCTACTTGGAAGGCTGAGGCGGAAGGATCGCCAGAGCCCAGCAGGTCGAGGCTGCAGCGGCCGGGAGCGACCACTGCACTCCAGTCTGGGCGACAGAGTGAGACTCCAACTCAAAAAAAAAAAAAAAAGAAAGAAAATAAACCAAAAGACTTTTGAAGTAGCCTATTTTGTGCTCTCCAGTCAAGGACCTACTTTGCTGATCAATCTCCCTGCACCATGTCCCAAACAATGATAGTCAGGTAGCAAGTGTTTCCATTGTTACAATATCCACAAAACAACTGAGAAACTCTCTTATGAACTACGGAATTTGGTGACATGGTTATCTTACCTGATTGAGAGCATAATTTTCTTACAAGTTACTGTTTTCCTTTGATTCAGTTCCCTGACTCATCTCCCAAAGTAAGCATCTTACTAGGTCAGGGTCTTTTTTTTTTTTGAATTGGAGTCTCACTCTGTCGCCCAGACTGGAGTGCAGTAGTCACTCCCGGCCACCGCAGCCTTGACCTGCTGGGCTCTGGCAATCCTTCCGCCTCAGCTTTCCAAGTAGCTGAAACTACAGGCACGTGCTACCACACC
>NW_007087786.1:0-498 GCF_000164805.1 Carlito syrichta
GCTGGAGCCCAGCAGGTTGAGGCTGCGGTGGCTGGGAGTGTGCCACTGCACTCCAGTCTGGGCGACCGAGTGAGACTCCAACTCAAAAAACAAATAAAAATAAAAAATAGAAGACCTGACACAAGCAAGTGCTTACTAAGCAGTAGTTTTCTTTCTAGGCACTGCTGCCATTCGAGGACACCCTACAGGACAAGGGTGAAAATGACAACCACTTGCTATCCTGTGCTCGATCATGTGTACCCTGACTCTGTGGGTCAAAATCAATGTCTATGCCAAGGTCAAACAAAGCTGACATTAAAAACTAAAGGAAACAATAAATAAAATGGAAAATCACTATCACTGGGCACCATAACTTACGCCTGTAATCCCAGCATAAAAAAATAAATAAATCAAAAAATTAGCCAGGCATGGTGGCATGCACTTGTGGTTCCAGCTACTCGGAAGGCTGAGGCGGAAGGATTGCCAGAGCCCAGCAGGTCGAGGCTGCGGTGACCATGA
>NW_007087787.1:0-583 GCF_000164805.1 Carlito syrichta
GTGCCACCCCTTACGCTGCAGCTCACAGCGGCGAAGACCAGCCCAGCAGAAAGGGTAGGTGCACGTCGCCAAGGGTGTGCTCTGTCCTCATGACAACATCATGGCAACTCCACAGGGTCATGGTCCCTGGATGCCAGTGGCAAGATCTCGGCTCACACGTGGCGGCCAGTGTTCCTCCATCTTCTGTTCCCTGCTGTGTCTTCTGTAGAATATGATGACCTTTGGCTGGGCTCGGTGAGTCAGCCTGTCATCCCAGCACTTTGGGAGGCTGAGGCGAGTGGGTTGCTTGAGCCCGTGGGTTCAAGACCCACCTGGGCAGCTTGGCGAGACCTCGTCTTTACAATAAATCAAAAATTAGCTGGACGTCGTAGCGCGCACCTGTAGTGCCGGCTACTCAGAAGGCTGAGGCGAGGATCGCCGGAGCCCAGCAGGTCAAGGCTGCAGTGACCGGGAGCGGCCACTGCAATCCAGTCTGGGCGATGGAGTGAGACTCCAACTAAAAAAAAAAGAATACGATGACCCCATACTCACTGCTGGTGGCTATTTTTTTTTTTCAGTTGGAGTCTCACTCTGTCGCCCAGAC
>NW_007087788.1:0-530 GCF_000164805.1 Carlito syrichta
ACCTGCTGGGCTCCGGCAATCCTTCCACTCAGCCTTCCAAGTAGCTGGAACTACAGGCACACGCCACCACGCCCAGCTAATTTTTTGATTTATTGTAAAGATGAGGACTTACCAAGTTGACAAGGCTGGTCTTAAACCCGTGGGTTCAGGCAATCCTCCCAAAGTGCTGGGATTATAGGCATGAGCCACCGCGCCTGGCCTCTCTTCATCTTTTAACTGGGAGGAATACTAATACTTTCTACCCAGGCTTGTTGTGAAGGTTAATTGGATTAATAGTTTGCAGAATGCTTAGAACAATGCCTAAAATATAAGTACAATATGCCGGGCTCGGTGGCTCAGCCTGTAATCCCAGCACTTTGGGAGTCCGAGGTGAGTAGATTGCCTGAGCCCGCGGGTTCGAGACCTGCCTGGGCAACTTGAAAAGACCTCATCTGTACAACAAATAAAAAAATCAGCCAGGCGTGGTAGCACGCGCCTGTAGTTCCAGCTACTTGGAAGGCTGAGGCGGAAGGATTGCCGGAGCCCAGCGG
>NW_007087789.1:0-704 GCF_000164805.1 Carlito syrichta
AAAAAAAAAGTGTTTAGAATTCATAAGCATCAGTGGATGTTGGCTACTACTGCAGTGTTAATAAACTTCACTTTTAGATCCCTCATAGAATTTGACAATCTGCTGGTAGGTATTTATGGCTCTTCTCTCTCCCTTGGGAAATTATGAAAACAATGACGACTTATAACAGAGGTTTTTAAATGTGTTTCCAGGACCAGCTGCAGCAGCATCACCTGGAAACTTTTTAGAGATGCAAATTCTCGAACCACTGAATTGGAGACTCTGAGTATGGGGCCCGACAATCTGTTGTAACAAGCGCTCAAGGTAATTCTGATGCATGATCAAGTTTGAAAACCAATGAGTGATAGCATAACATTCAAAAGGGTGGGTTCAAATCTTGGCTCGGCCACTTGCAAGCTGTGCAATGTTAGGCAAACAAATTAGCCTCCACTCCAGGGCTCAGTTTTCCCAACTGTGAAATGGGGACAAGGGTAGACTATACTTTAGATTGTTGTGGAATGTTTAGAAAAATGTCTGGCACATAGTAAGTTCAACAAAGGTCAGCTATTGTTATTATAAACTACTTCCATCACTAAAATAAACACTTAAAAAATCCCAGGCAACCCCTTCGGGTCCACTCCCACTGTGGAAGCTTTTCTGTCCTCTCAATAAATCCTACTTTCTCACTTAAAAAAAAAAATCCCTTGGAAGGCTGAGGTGGAAGG
>NW_007087790.1:0-534 GCF_000164805.1 Carlito syrichta
CCCCCCCCCCCCCCCCCCCCCCGCCTGCCCCCGCGGGCTTGCTCACGGGGCAGGGGGAGGCTGCCTGCCCTGCCTCTTCCCCCGCTCTTCCCCACCCCATCTTGGTGGATCCAGAGGGTCCCAGTGGACCCCAGCACGGTCCTCCCGAGGCCTGCTGTGCCCTCGGCCTCGGGGCTGGCCACGCCCCCCTGCCACCAGCCTGCTGGTGAGCCAGGAAGAGTCTCAGGGCCCCAAGCCCCTGAACACCCTCCACCGGGAGCCCAGGAGGAAGCCTGCCCCTGCCAGCCCGTCCCGCCTGAGCCGGGGTCCCCACTCTGTTCCCAGCCCAGAGGCCAGAATGGGCTTTGTGGTGGGTGGTGTGCCACAGGGACCGGGTGGCGGGGAGAGAGGGAGAAAGGATGGCGGGGGGCCGGGTTGGGTGAACTTAGTCCTTGACGTACCTTCTTGGACTTCCTCTGCAGAAGCGGCACCGTGGGGGTGGGGGGAGAGAACAGAGTGAGCGGTTGCCGGCTGGGGGGGCACGGGGCGAGGGGA
>NW_007087791.1:0-532 GCF_000164805.1 Carlito syrichta
CCTCGACCTGCTGGGCTCTGGTGATCCTTCCACCTCTGCCTTCCAAGTAGCTGGAACTACAGGCGCGCACTACCACGCCCGGCTAATTTTTTTGATTATTGTAGAGATGAGGTCTCGCCAAGTTGCCTAGACGGGCTTCGAACCCGCGGGCTCAGGCAATCCACTCACCTCGGCCTCCTAAAGTGCGGGATTACAGGCTGAGCTACCGAGCCTGGCACCATTTTATTTTTATTTTCGACTTGAAGTCTTACTCTGCCACTCAGGCTGGAGTGCAGTGGCACGCTCACGGCCACCGCAGCCTCAATCTGCTGGGCTCGGCGATTGTTCCACCTCAGACTTCCAAGTAACTGGAACTACAGATATGTGTCACCATGCCCAGCTAAGTTTTTTGAGATGAGGTCTCGCCAGGTTGCCCAGACTGGTCTCAAACCCCTGGGCTCAGGCATTTCTCTTGCCTCTGCCTCCCAAAGTGCTGAGATTACAGACATGTACTACCGTGCCCGGCTATTTTTTCTTTTTCTTTTTTTCTTAT
>NW_007087792.1:0-701 GCF_000164805.1 Carlito syrichta
CTCCTATTCCATGTCATTCCATTCTATTTCATTCCTCTCCTTTCCACTCCATTCCATGCCATTCCTCTCTATTCCACTCCATTCCATTTCATTCCACTCCACTCTATTCCATTCCTTTCCTCTCAAGTCCATCCATTCCATTCCAATACATTCCGTTTCATTCCATTACATTAAATTTCTCTAGATTCACTTTCATTATCTTCCATTTCATTCATCTCCATTCCATTCGATTGCATGCCATTTCTCTCCATTTCATCCCATTCAATTCCACTCTATTCCTTTCCATTCCATTCCATCCCACTCCTTTCCTTTCCTCTCCTCTCCATTCCATTCCATTACCTTCCATTCTTGTGCATTTCATTCCCACCCACAACATTCCTTTCCATTCCATTCAATTCTTCTGCATTCCATTCCGTTCAATTCTATTCCATTCCATTCCTCTCCACTCTGTTCCATTCTATTCCAACCCTCTCCATTCCATTCTGTTCCATTCTATTCCTATCCATTCCTTTCCATTCCATTAGATTCCTCTCCATTCCATTTCGTTCCATTCCATTCCATTGGGTTACTTTCCTCTCCATACCAATCCATTTCATTCCAATCCACTTCATTACACTCCTCTCCATTCCTTTCCATTCCTTTCCATTCCATTCCTGTCCATTCTATTCCATTCCAATTCATTCCTCTCCACTAAATTCCAA
>NW_007087793.1:0-771 GCF_000164805.1 Carlito syrichta
GCTTCATATATATATATATATATATATATATATATATATATATATATATATTTTGGGGGTTGGAGTCTCACTCTTGTCACCCAGACTGGAGTGCAGTGGCTGCTCCTGGCCACTGCAGCCTCGACCTGCTGGGCTCCGGCGATTCTTCCGCTTCAGCATTCCAAGTAGCTGTAACTACAGGCGCGTGCTACCACGCCTGGCTACTTTTTGATTTATTGTAGAGATGAGGTCTCACCAAGTTGCCTAGGCAGGTCTCGAACCCGCGGGCTTAGGCAATCCACTCACCTCAGCCTCCCAAAGTGCGGGATTAGAGGCTGAGCCACCGAGCCCGGCTCTACTTCATATTTTTGATGCTATTATAAAATGGTTGTTCTTGGCCAGTCCTGGTAGCTCACACTTATAATCTTAGCATTTTGAGAGGCCAAGGTGGGAGGATTAATTCAGCCCAGTAGTTTGAGACCAGCCTGGGCAACATAGATGTCAGACCAGGTGTGGTGGCTCAAGCATGTAATCCCAGCACTTTGGGAGGCCAAGGCGAGAGGATTGCCTGAGTCCAAGGGTTTGAGACCAGCCTGGGCAACTTGGTGAGACCTCGTCTCTACAGTCAATCAAAAAACTAGCCTGGTGTTGTGGCACACGCCGGTGGTTCCAGCTACTTGGAAGGTTGAGGCAGAAGGATTGCCTGAGCCCAGCAGATTGAGGCTGCGGTGGTCATGAGCATGCCACTGCACTCCAGCCTGGGTGACAGAGTGAGACTCCAACTTAAAAAAA
>NW_007087794.1:0-691 GCF_000164805.1 Carlito syrichta
TGAGTGTGTCCGTGTGTGTGTGTGTGTGTGTGTGTGTGTGTGTGTGTGTGTCGGGGGGCCCTCCTCTTTCCGTCCCGTGCCTGTGGGCCTCTCGCCCTGCCTGGTTCCCTCTCTCAGCCTCTGGCTCCCCTGGACCCATCACGGTCCCTCCCATCTTCCCGTCCTCCGCGACCTGGGTGTCCTGGGAAGAGAGAAGAGTCCCCCTACACCCACTTCCCCACCCGCCCCACCCAGCCTCCTTGACCAAGGTCCGTGTGGGCCTCGGGTCCAGGCCTCCCTGCCTTTTCCAGCTGAGTTTGAGCCCTGGGCCTGTCACCCCTTGTTGTGGGAAATGGCTTTCACCTCCCTGGGCCTCCGTCTATCCACCTGCAAAATGAGGACAGTCATAAGAAGATCGTCCGTTTGTCTGAGACCCCTCAGCCCCACCCAGCCCTGCCAACACCCACAAGAAAGCAACAAAGGGCTGGGTGCGGTGGTTCATGCCTGTCATCCCAGCGCTTTGGGAGACCGAGGTGAGGGGATTGCCTGAGCCTGCAGGTTCGAGGCCCGCCTGGGCAACTTGGCGAGACCTCTTCTCTACAATAAATCAAAAATTAGCCGGGCGTGGTAGCACGCACCTGTAATTCCAGCCACTTGGAAGGCTGAGGCGGAAGGATCGCCGGAGCCCAGCGGGTCAAGGCTGCGGTGGCCG
>NW_007087795.1:0-871 GCF_000164805.1 Carlito syrichta
CGAGGTCTCACCAAGTTGCCCGGGCGGGTCTCGAACCCACAGGCTCAGGCAATCCACTCATCTCGGCCTCCCAAAGTGCTGGGATTACAGGCTGAACCACTGAGCCTGACTGAGATGGAGTCTTTCTATGTTGCCCAGGCTGGTCTTTAACTCCTGGCCTCAAGCAATCCTCCTGCCTCAGCTTCCCAAGGCATTGGGATTACAGGAGTGAGCCACTGTACCCAGCCTGCTTTAGCTTTTAAAATAGATCCAAGATCAGCCTAGGCAACATAGCGAGACTTTGTCTCTACAAAAAAATCACAATGGCATGTGCTTGTAGTCCCAGGTACTAGGAAGGCTGAAAGAGAAGCATCATCTGAGTCCAGGAGGTTGAGGCTGTGGTAAGCTATGATCATGCCACTACACTCCAGCTTGGGTGACAGAATGAGACTCCAACACACACACACACACACACACACACACACACACGCGCGCGCGCGCGCGCGCACACACGCACACACACACTCAAAAGGAGGAGATCCAGAATGTATGTCTACTGCTTGCCACTTCCACTGCCTCTACTCTGACACATCACCTCTCTCCGGGGTCTCTAACTGGCCTCCGTGCCTCCACTCTGTGTCCTGCTTACCTTAGTAGCATAGCAGCCTACACAAACCTTTCAACAGGGAGCAGACCACATTATTCCCCTGCTCAGAACACTCCAGTGACTCCCCATGTCACTCAATGAAAAGGCTAAGGCACTTCTCATGGCCTAGAAGGACCCTCTCCATGACCTCAGCTCCTGTCCTCTCCCTCATCCCTGGGTGCCAGCCTCCAGACTGTTTCTTTTTCTTTTTTTTTTTTTTAAGCTGAAGTCTCACTCGGTCGCCCA
>NW_007087796.1:0-758 GCF_000164805.1 Carlito syrichta
AGCTAGGAAGCTAGCTACATAAGTAAGCTAGTTATGACAGCTGGGTAGCTAATTAAGTCAACTAGTTTATTCAGCTGGCTAGCTACATAGCTAGGTGGGTAGCTAGCTAGCTAAGTCAGCTGGCTAGCCAGGTGGCTAGCTGTTTAAGTCAGCTAGTTAATTCAGCTGGCAAGCCAGCTGGCTAGCTAGTTAAGTCAGCTAGTTAAGTGAACTGGGTAGCTAGTTAAGTCAGTTAGTTAAATCAGTTGCCAAATGAGCTGCCTAGCATGGTAGCTAGCTAGTTAAGTCAACTGGTTGCAAGCTGTCTTAACTACCTAACTACCTAGCTATCCTGCTGGACAAGGAGCTAAGTTAAGTAGTTGACTTAATTAGCTAGCCAGCGGGCTAGCCTCATGACATAAAGCTAGTTGTCCTTTTTGGCAGCTGGCTCTCCAGCTGACTTAACTAACAAACTTAACTAGCTACCCAGCTGATTTAAATAGCTGACCTATCTATCTAGCTACCAAGCAAGTCAGCTAGCTTGGTAGTTAGCTAGTTATGTCATCTGTCTAATCAAGCTGGCTAGCTTGGTAGTTAGCTAGTTATGTCATCTGTCTAATCAGCTTGCTATCTAGTTAAGTCACCTAGTAAAGTCAGTTGACTAGCCACCTGGCTAGCTAGGTAGCTTGCTAGTTAAGTCAGCTGGATACACAACTGGCTAGCTAGATAAGTCATCTAGTTAATTCTGCTGGATAGTCAGTTGACCAACTGTATAGCAA
>NW_007087797.1:0-837 GCF_000164805.1 Carlito syrichta
GTAGAGATGAGGTCTTGCTGCCCAGGCGGGTCTTGAACCCACGGGCTCAGGCAATTCACTCACCTCAGCCTCCCAAAGGCGCGGGATTACAGGCTGAGCCACTGAGCCCGGTTTTTTTTTTTCATTGAAGTCTCATTGTTGCCCAAACTGGAGTGCAGTGGCACACTCATGGCACTGCAGCCTCGGACCTGCTGGGCTCAGGTGATCCTTCCATCTTGGTCTTCCAAGTAGCTGGAACTACAGGCACATACCACCACACCTGGCTGATGTTTTTGATTTTTGTAGAGATGAGGTCTTGCCAAGTTCCCCAGGCTGGTCTCAGCAATCCTCTCGCCTCCAACTCCCAAAGTGCTGGGATTACGGGCATGAGCCACTGTGTCCAGCAGGACTTTAGCGTCTTTATTCATGCTACAAGGGGCTAGATGAATGGCTCACATGCCTTACCTCTCTGCTGGGATTGCCTAGCTTGGATATATCTGCCTTGGATTTGCACCATACACACATGTGTATACACATGCACTCCCTAGGTCTTCCCAGTGCCTGCCATTTCTGAGAAGTGACTGGCAGGTGAGTGAGGCAAGGTGGGCCTTGGTGACTGTTTTGGCACCTGCTCCATCCCACCCCCATCCTTGCTTTTTAAAACAATAGCAGTGCAGGTTTACTGAGCACTTACTCTGTGTCACGCACTGGACTGTTGCTCTAGACAAGTTTGATTTTGTTGGATTTTCTTTATTTTTAACTTTAAAGATGTGGGATACAATTCAGGATTAGGTATACAAGTGGTCATTGTACAGGTAAAGTTTGAGCCTCCCTTTGGTCCCCACTTTGCCTGGTTTG
>NW_007087798.1:0-529 GCF_000164805.1 Carlito syrichta
CGAGGCTGTGGTGGCCGGGAGCGGCCACTGCCCTCCAGTCTGGGCAACAGAGTGAGACTCTGACTTAAAAAAAAACAAAAACAAAAAAACCCCCCCAAAATATTGGATAATGTATTTAGGTAAAGTGGCCAGAGAAGGCCTCACTGAGGTGCTAATAGGTGACAAATATCACCTTAGTGTTATCACCTTAGTGAGGCCTTCTCTGGCTACTTCATCTAAAGTAGAATTAGATGAATTCTAATGAACGAGATGAATTTTTTCTTCACAAATTGATGTGGGTGGTCAGCTGCTGCAGGTTTCATCTTCCACATCATCTCATTTTTTCTTTTTTTAAAAATTTATTTTAAAGATGTGGAGTACAATTCAGGATTAGGTATATAAGTGGTCATCGTACAGGTAAAGTTTGGGCCTCCCTTTGGTCCCCACTTTCATTTTTTAAAAAATGAGTTATCCAGCCGGGCTCGGTGGCTCAGCCTGTAATCCTGCGCCTTTGGAAGGCTGAGGTGAGTGGATTGCCTGAGCCCGTGGG
>NW_007087799.1:0-916 GCF_000164805.1 Carlito syrichta
AAGGGGAGACGGCTCCCCCAGGCACACCTGCCCGGCAGGCCCGGACCAGGCATGGTCCACCCAGGATAGCCTGGTGGCAGCGCGTCCTGCACGAAGCCCCACGTGGCCTGGACAGGTGCGCCCACCAGCCGGGGACATCCCCAAGCCGCAGCCTGAGGCCGGGGCCTCCAACCCCAGTGCCACGGGACTCCGCAGGGGGCTGGCAGCCTCCCACCTGTCCTGCGGGATTCCCAGGACCCAAGCTGCCCGACTGCGTGCCTGGGGGGACACTGCTGTCCGGCCAGCAAGACCAGCCCGGGCCTGGACTCGGCTCAGAGGACGTAGGGGCCTGGGCGGCAGGCCGACGGAGCAGGGCCAGGTCCCAGCAGCTCCAGCAGGTCTCGGGCCTCTTTCCTCTGAAGTGTCCTGGAGGTGTGGGCCGGGAGAAGAGGCCGGCCCCTCCTCACCCCCGCCCGCACGGCTGCCTGTGAACTGCTGCGCTCAACAAAGCTCATGGCGGTCCCACTGTGTGTTGCACTTCCAGGGGGTCCGGGCCGGCACGAGACCACACGGGGGCAGAAGGGACGGCCTGGGCGGGCCTGCCAGGCCTCTCAGCCCCTGGGTCCCAGCCCCTGGGTCCCATTCCAGGTGCTCTCCTGACTCCCAGCAGCCACGCTCAGACCCCTCAGAGGGGCTGCCGGGCCGGGGACGGTGATGCCGACGCCCCGAGTCTGTGCCGCAGCACCCCCGGGAGCGCTGGGCTGGCGCCTCCAGCAGGGGTGCGGGATGGGGAGGAAGAGAATTTGCTGAGCGGACACTCAGAGGCCTCCCCCTTCTGTGGGGCAAAGTCCCCCAGGCACACAGCGATGGGGCTGAGCGCGAGCAGGGCAGGGCGCGGCTGGCCGCCCCCCAGGCGGGTGCAGGGCGGGAAGAGGCG
>NW_007087800.1:0-472 GCF_000164805.1 Carlito syrichta
TACCTAACCCTGAATTGTACCCCACATCTTTATAATAAATAAATTAATTTTTTAAATAAATAAATTCCTGCTTTCTTGCCCTCTGGTTGTCCATATCCCTTATAAAAATTAAAAAATTAAAATAAATAAAATATGCTAAAGGTACAAATGAATGAATGATCAAATTATTGTGAAATGGGTAAAAGAATAAATAGCCCGTCAAAGCTCAAGTTCCTTTGGTCATCCTTGCTGCCTTCCTTAGACTCCAAAGACCTGCCTGGCCCTCTCCTTTGTCCTCACTTTGGGGTCACCTGAATGCATCCTGGTCAGACAGCCCCACAGGCTAACCAACTCCAGCTGTTGTTACTCCCTCAGCTTCTATGAGCTTCTGTGAGCTTCCAGGACTTTCAGAACCAAGAGGCCACCAGCAGCACCAAATACTCAGAGATCAGGTTCCACAAACAAGGACTGCCCCCTTCACCCTGAGCCCACA
>NW_007087801.1:0-613 GCF_000164805.1 Carlito syrichta
AGAAAGGGATTGGCAGTAGTGGGAAACTGTCAGGGGAGTGGGGGTGGGATTGACAGATGAGAGAAACTGCTAGGGGAAGGAGGAGCATATATCATCAGCAAGAGTACCTGCATAATCAACGTTTGTATACCTAATCCTGAATTGTACCCCACATCTTTATAATAAAATGTTTAAAAAATAAATAAAAGAAAAATAAATAAATAAAAGCTCCTCTAGCTTACAGGGTTTGTCTGATAATAGCACAATGTCTAATACATAAATAAGTTTTTAAAAAGTGTAAAATTGAACAAAAGATCAATAAGACGACAACTTTTGCTAAATAGAGAAAGAGTAGCTGTTACAAAGGCTCCTTTGTAATTGAAGGTAAAGGGAATATGACGACCCCCCCAAAAAAAATAAAAGATCTGGAGAAGGGGAGTATATTTGTGGGGAAAAGGAAAAAAACTTCCAGAAGTGAAAGCTTTGAATCTTCCTCTCTCCTTCTCCCTCCATCTCTCTTTTTTTTTTCTTTTTAGTTGGAGTCTCACTCTGTAGCCCAGACTGGAGTGCAGTGGCCGCTCCCGGCCACCGCAGCCTAGACCTGCTGGGCTCCAGCAATCCTTCCGCCTCAGCC
>NW_007087801.1:1096-95958 GCF_000164805.1 Carlito syrichta
TAGCGCGCACCTGTAGTTCCAACTACTTGGAAGACTGAGATGGAAGGATCGCTGGAGCCCAGCAGGTCAAGGCTGCGGTGGCCAGGAGCGGCCACTGCACTCCAGTCTGGGCGACAGAATGAGACTCCAACTCAAAAAAAAAAAAATTGATTAAAAAAATAAAATAAAATAAATACTGCTGAAAATTTAAAAAAATATTTGGGAAGAATAGCAAAACTATATATTTTAATACCTTTGTACATGTTTATTATAACTATAAAAAGAAAGCTCCATGGGGGAATGGGACCCAGGAGCAGTCAGTTTGAGCTTAGGGAACAAAAGGACATAGAGCATCTGGGCAAACTGATATATAAAATAGGGTGGGAAGGAGCTAGAAAATCTGAGATGGCATACTTAAAGAGCATGGGAAGGAGGGCCTGTTAATGAGTCATGCATTCATTGGCCAATATGATAATCAAATTTATGTCGCCATGACTATGAGCTTTGGGTTTGACCTTCTGCTGTCCCTGAAAAGACTAAGTCACATACAGCAAAGGACACTGCTTATCTTGGAGACTATCTTTTGAACCGTTAAAAAATGCAGAAAACTATTCCTTATTCCCTAGAGGTGTATGTATTTCGGTGTTAAAGGAGTTTATAAAACCTGACAATTTCCCAGTGGCAAGTCATGACCTTTTTACTGAACTGCTGAAGAGGTATCTTCTTCCTTTCCTCCTGAGAGATAACTATGAAATGGTTTGGCTTCAGTCTAATTCTCTGGCAGTAATACAGCATATCAATATGGCTCAAGTGAATCATCACCATTAGCGAGGCATAAGCCTTGCACAAGATGGAGCATACCTTGATGCTCAATAAATGTTTCCTGAATTTAACTAAATCGTACATGTAATGTGGTAATGACTTTGCCCTGACTTAGCCACATGTGGCCAAAAGCAACCCCACTGTGATATTTCTGGCCAAAGGTTAGGTATATACTTTGGCCAGAAAATGGAGCAAATGAACCTAACAAAACCAAAGATGCATAGTGAAAAATTATAAATTTCATGGGCTTGAGTAAAACATACCTGAATATGAATCCTGATTTTGACACTTGATCTGTGAACTTGGGCAAGTTTGTTAACTTCTCTGAGCTCCACTACTGCAATAAGGACTATAATAATGTCTACCTAATACAGTTGTTATTAGAATTAAGTGGTAAAATCCATAGCCATTTTATGATATACTTATGAACATCAGACAAGACATATTGGCCTTATGTATGTAAGTGCCTTAACCAAGTGAGTAATTATATCATTACAGCTAGACTGGTGTGGAAGACAGAATAATGGCCCCCTAAAGATATCCATGTCCTATTCCCTATAAATATGTTATTTTACATGGCCAAGGGATTTTGCAGATGTGATTAAGTTAAAAATCTTGAGATGGGTAGATTATCCTGCATTATTTGGGTGGATCCCATGTAATTATAAGGATCCTTAAAAGAGAGAGGTACGGGGAACAAAATTAGAAAAAGGAGACATGATTGCAGAAACATAGGTTGAAGTGTTGTGGTTTGAAAACGAAAGAGGGGGCCATAAAATAAGGTATGTAGGTGACCTCTAGAAGCTGGAAAAGGCATGGAAACAGAATTTCTCCTAGAGCCTTCAAAATAACATAGCCCTACAGACGCCTTGACTTCAAGACTTCTTACCTCCAGAGCATAAGATAATACATTATTGTTTAAGCAACTTAGTTTGTAATAATTTGTTACAGCAGCAATAGGAAACTAAGGAATCTGCAATGGGTAAGAAATATTCAGCAAGATGATATCATCCTTCAAAAAATCAGCTTAAGGGCTGGTATCAAATATCTCCATAGCTTGCGACCATAGCCGCCATTGCCCATACAATAGCAAAAAATCCACCTGAATTCTCTTCCAAATGAAAGTGTTACGCTGGAGCACAAGCCTTTGATTGTTGTCACTGATAACATTTTTTGGAATATGGTTCTAGAATGGGTAATATGATTCAAATGGAAAAGTTTGTTTTGATATTTGTGAACTTCCTCATGGTTGATACTCACTCTGAGATTGCAAGAGATAGCAAGAAAAAAATTCATCATTTCCTTTGCCCTTTAAGGGAAAATGACCTGCTTCACCCACCTGTGCCTAAGGGATGCTTCTAACTGACTGATTGGCCCTGTTTTTATGAGTAATGTGAGCCTTCTGGTTCCTACTCAATAGCATCCAGTTGCATTTGATGCTGAGGCAGCATGGGCACCACTCCAACTTTGCAAGTGTGTCATTTGTACTGCTTTGGTGTTAGTCAGAAAGACAGATCTGAGCTACCATGGAAATATGCTTGGGTAAGTTGCTTGCCATTGTTCCAGGTCCTGTGCATAATTTCAGAAGAAAATGAGACATATTTGAATGTTCACTTTCACTAGATTAGGAATGCGCTGCTTTCAATTTTACAAAACCATTGAAGCATTTTGCTCAATACTGAACCAACGCTGACTTCAAAAAAGTCTACCTTACCATGTAATGCATTCTAACTGCGCAAAGGATGGTTGGGAATTTCATTCCTTCTTCCATTATTTTGCAGTTTTTAAAATGTAGCATCCAATGTAAAAATCACAATGGACACAGTGTTTATATTTTCCTGTCAATTTCAATGTATTCATCTTTATTTTTTTAAAAAGCATGCTTCTCTCTGTTGAAAATAAAATATTAGCCATTAAATTATCAGAGGAAAAATATCAGATATACTCTAAAAGAGAACCGTCTTTGTATTTCCTTTATATATGGTTCATGGCACTTCCAATGTCTAATAGTCAAAAGCATATAAATTTTACCCAACTAATGGGATCTCTGTACTAACTCCTCCCTTCTAGGCAAGTAACCAAGCTCATATCCTAGAGCTCAGTATAATACCTGTGATTTGTTCATACATTTATTCATTCATTTCTCCATCCACTCAACAAATGTTTATTGTGCATGGTGATGGGATAAGAGGATAGATCCTTTCTCTCATGGAGCTTAAAGTCTAACGAATAGTACGTAGTAGACATGGGAGACGTGTTACATGTTTGATAATTGAATACATGTATTTTTTCACCTATAGTTTAAAAGTTCATTTCCGTGTGTGTGTGTGTGTGTGTGTGTGTGTGTGTGTGTGTGTGTGTGTAATCATATTGTATTAGAACTAATGCTGGAAGAAGACACCATGGGAGCAATGAATCTCCTATACCTAATCTCCTACACATGTGCCACTGACAGTTGTAGCTCTGACATGTGAACACCGATGGACCAAAAAACAAAACGAAACAAAACAAAAAAACAAAACAAAACCCTGAGATCCTCATAGGTGACCACTACATTCTTATGAAGGCAGGAATTTGGACTCAGACACTTTTAATAAGAGTTGAGAAGTAAAGGAGTTCCAAGTGAGCTTAAATATTTCTATTTATCCCAGAGTCAGTAAATAGTAGTGGCTTCCAAAGAACATGGGATACAGGGTCAGATAGCTTGGATTTGAATCTCAACTCTGTCTGGATTTGGGTACCTCTCTAAATTTCAACATAACGTTTAAGGTGGGAATAATAAGACTGGCCTAGAAAAGTTCTGGGGATTAAATGAAACAGTGCAGGTAAATCACTTACCATAAAGTCCAATGCAAAGCTCTCAGTAAAAGTAGTAGTAGTAATAGTTGTTTTTGGTGGTGTTATGTTGATTTCTCACAGATTCAGTTAACTAAGAATTTACTGTTTTCTGGCTTCCCATAATTCATGGGCTTTCAAATGCAACTACAAGAGAAAATGTGACTTTGGTTGCTTTTCTGATCCATATATTCTCCTCCATGGTGTCTTCTTTCTTTAGTTCTAAGCACCATTACAATCACACGCATACACACACAGGAATTAAGCCAGAGATTGTATGTCAGGTGTGATGGATTGATAGTTTCTGCCTGGGAAAATTTGTTGAAAAGGATCCTGAGATTGCATTGGAAGTCAACATATGAAAGTTGCATGATTGATTAGTAGTGTCGTTTGAGAGCCTGGATTAGTAAGTGATAGTATGCATACTCTATGGTTAAGAATGGATAGGTCATTAACACTTAACTATAATTTTAAATCTGTCTTTGTTATTTCTGAAACACACACATGTCTTTTATGTTTTAGTGTTTATTGTATAATAAAAGTCTTGACTTCCTATTCAATAAATTTCTGGCATTAGGAAACAAGTAAGAGAAATTTTGTTGGGAGAGCAGTATTGCCTTTCTAAAATTGTATTATATGATATAATGAACTGCTTTACTCTTGCATAAGTTGGGTCTTAGTTTTGTGATTCTACAAATTTATTTGCCATATACAAATGTAAGACAACATACTTCCCCTAATAAAAGTTTCATTAACAACCTATTAAGGAGATAACATTGTATATTCATACAATGGTATACTAATCAGCAATTTAAAATAAAAGACTTACTGATACATGCAACAATATGAATAAATCTCATAGGCATTTTGCTGAGAAAAAAGGCCAGACACAAAAGGGTACATATTATATGATTCTATTTAAGCATATGAATTTCTAAAACATGCAGAACTGCTCTATGCAGCAGTTCTCCAGCTTGATTGTGCAACAGAATCACCCGGAGAGCTTATTAAAATGAAGTTTTCTGGGCCCCACTCCCCAAGTTTTAATTCAGTTAGTCTGGGGCGGGACCTGAGAACTTGCATTTCTAAGGAGTTCCCAGGTAATGCTGATGCTGTTGGTTCAGGGTTCACAATTTGGGAGCCACTGATATATGATGATTGAAGTCTGATTAGTGATTTTCTCTTGTGTGTGTGGGGTTGTGGGGGCAGGTGGTTTTGATGGTAAAGAGACAAAAGGAACTTGCTGAGATGATGTAGATGTTTTATACCATGAAGATATACACATAGGTAAAATATTATCCAACTGTACCCTTCAGATTTGTGCATCTTACTGCCTGTACAGTGCACCTTTAATTAGAGGAACAAACATGGGCTTTGAAATCAAACAAATCAAGTTTAAATTACTAACCTGTCACTTACGAATTCTGTGATGTTTGGCAAGTTACTTTACCTATCCAAGTCTTACTATATTCATGTATAAATGGGTTTCAAAATAGTACTTCTAGTGCCACATCATAAGGTGGAGGTGAGATTTCAACAAGACAATCTTTGTATGGTGCTGAGTATCACACTTGGGAAAGAATAAATACTTTGTAAACATTTGCTATTAGTTTGAGATGTGAGTCTAAATTATGAGAATGAAGTAACTCCTTCCTCTTCCCTCCTCCCGTCTTCCATTCCTCCTCTCCATTTGCACTGGCATTCTTCATCTTAGAAAAGTCCTCATCTATTCATTTGTTAACATCACCTTGAATAATGAAGACTCAAATAAAACAGAACTACTTATTTCTCCATAATAACACCAGCAGGTCCTAAGCTGGAACCACTTGCCTCCATGATCAGCAAATAAGCAACTGTATCAATCAAGACAGGTGCTCTTTGGTCCTCACCATGTGCATAAAGTGTTTCCTTAATTTTACCAACAGTCCCTGGACTAGGTAAACAATCCATGAAATCCAATTTGATTTAGGGAAACAGATTATAATATGACTTAATGAAGACACCTCTCTGAGGAAATAATCCTACTAGTGACTTACTGCTAGGACATAAACTGAGGGCAAATACGTCCAGGTCACAGATTCAAGCTTTTTGCTCCTAATTGCAGTTCTGGACTTTATTTATTTATTTATTCATTCATTCATTCATTCATTCATTTTGCTTTTAAGACTCTTTGAATACTGCTAGTGCTCAAAATTCACAACTAGGAACATTTTTTTCTGATTAATTACTGCCCTATCTCATCTCGTGATATCAGATAAGACTTGGCATTTAGTTTAATTCAGGACATATTACCTGAGTCCTTTCTTTGTGCCAAACACTGTCTACCAGATGAAGATACAGATCCAAAGCTCACCGAATCCCTATCCTTGAGCATTCTGTGAATGGGCAAAGAAAGACAAGTAAGTAGATGATGATAGACAAAGCAAGGCATATCAAGAAAACACTGAAGAGAAATGTCTAAATCTATACTGCAAAGCTGGGACCATGGAAGAGTACTAAGTAATGCCTCCTGGAAGAAGTCATCTGTTAGGAGCTTTAGAATCAGAGGAAGTAGGCTAAAAGCCGAAGCTCATTTCAACATAAAGGAAGAAGAGACAAGGGGTTGTTTAGATGTTTGGGCGATGGTGATGGGAAACAAAACTTAAAGACCAGATTTTACATGTAAGCAGGCATGAAAAGTCCCAGAGAGGATCAAGGAATGATGATGCTGGTTGGGCCTAGAAATAAGTATGGGTCTGGACATTTTGCCAAGGGTCAGAGCTTATTCAAAGCAGAGTTTAATTAAAGCTCTTTTCTGCCACATCTTTTTGTGTGTTTTTACTCTATATGACTCAACCCCCAAATTAACCTTTCTGGGCCTGGAGATAGAGGCCCCAAGAAGATGAATGTTACTATTGAAATGGAAAGGAATTTGAACACAGATCTACGACACAGCTACAAGTCCCGCTCTGCTGTTCCCCGCCCTATTTCCACTCCATTTAGGAAAAAAAAAATCATTTATAAATTGGGGAGTTGAAGAGCCAAGAATAGGTGCAATAAAATATGTTGCTTTTGAAGATTGATTTTGTGCTTATTAGTGGGAAAAAAGCAGTCTCACTTTTATTGCAAAGGCTTGCAATTGATTAGACAAAGTGAAGACTCATCATTTTCCCCAGTGTTTTTATTAAAGTGAATAAGGAATTTTGTTTTTCACAAAATTATTATGCAATTGCACAGCACATTTTGTTCCACCCCTCTGTTTTATAAGGTTTTTCCTGCAGGCAAGCCTGTTATGTAACCCTAACCTGGCCCTTTATAATCTATCATGTCGCAGAGGCACTAACTCATTGTCCTTCAAGCAAGCATGTGAAATGCCATCCCTGAAAACTGGGGACCTTACTCAGGATTTTATTAGAAGTCCCATCATTCATTCTTTAGCCATAATAATGATACCCTTTGAAAAGTGGTGGCTGGGAGGATCAAACATATTTCCCTCTCCCCTCATGTTTAGAGAGAAAAAGGGCTGACCCAAATTCCACCAATATTTTATATGGAGGGTAGATAATAGCCAACAGAGAAAACCACAAACAGAAACATCAGGAAGTGAAATTGGTGTGTGTGTGTGTGTGTGTGTGTGTGTGTGTGTGTGTGTGTGTATGTGTGTGTATTCAGAGATGGGGGAAGGAGAGGAAGTAAATACTATATTAAGGTCTCCTAAATCCTTTATCTAAATCACAAGGCAAAGGGAATCTGGGTGATGTGCTTTGCTTCAAACAAAAGTAATATCCTGCTATATATGCAGTATTTTAGCCACCCAAATGGCGGTGTAATTTTAAGCAAGTAAATTCGGTTTTCTGGGCTTCAGTTTCTTCATCTATAAAAAGGGTGAATAGAGGGCATTGTAAGGTTCTTCCAGTTGTGATGTTTCCTATAACCTTAGATTAGAATTCCTCCATATTAATGAGAGATGAGGCTGAGACAGAGAATGCTGCAGTGGCTCTTCTGGCAGATGATTTCATTGCAACACAGGCCAAGAGAACAATTTCAGTTACCATGGTTGGGTTCCAGGATGTTGCAATGACGAAGTCCAACTCCGAGGAGTCATACATATGCAGGGTTCTGGATAGATATTAGACTTTGTTTTTTATTCTTTAGCCACAAGCTATTACAGTACCCCTGCCAGCTTATCCACTAAGCATATTATTGGTCACAAGAAAAACTGGGTGAAAAGGTAGACTTTACATCCAACTCCAACACTGGTCTTTGATCTCTTAAGCCTAGATTCTTTCTGTAACATTCACTCTCTGTAGCACTCTTTTGTGGAAAACTTTTGTATTGCATTTTTCATATGTGTGTATGTGAGAGAGAGAGAGAGAGAGAGAAAGAGAGAGAGAATGAATCTGCATAACCAGTCTCTCAACTCGTTTACAATATAGACTGAGTCATCTACCTCTTTTATCTGAATGACCACACAAAATACTCCTTAAGCATGCTGGCTCTACAGCTAGGCATTCTGGCTTCAAATCTCAGTTCCATCACTTCAAGATGTATGAGATTTAACAATCTATTTAACCTCTCTGAGACCCTGTTTTCTGGTCTCCAAAATGGAGATGGTAATAGTTTCTACCTCATAAAGATCTTGTGACAATTACATAAGTATAATGTGAAGATGAGTATACATGATGATTACACATGAAACACTTAAAACATTGCCTGGCACCTAGTAAGGATTTAATAAATATTAGCTACTATTATTTATTATTATTATCTTGGTATCTGAAAACTATAAAAAATGCTCACCACACATGAACTATTAGTGACTAAGCCAATCTATCACTTATATTTGTTCTATTATTTTATTACTTATTTAAAAGATTGCAAGAATAAACCATGTTCATCTAAATAATTTCAAATATTGCAGACATCTAGAAAATCAACAGAGAAAGTGACCCTTTTGAAACTTCCCCACCAACAATACTCAAATGCTTCCAGATTTTTAATTGTAAATATAAGTATATACCATTGGGACTTGTTTAACTTGACAAAATAAAATTGATATCATGCACTCTACTGTCACTTGCTTTTATATCTTAATGAATCATAAGACTAGGCCCATGTTCTTGTATCCAATACACCTCATTTTAAATGGCTGCATAATATTCCATCACATGAATGTGCTATAATGCTTAACCATTCTACAATGTCAATGTTTATTACAACTACTCTACAATAACCATCCTTTGTGTAGGTTTTCAAATGCACATGGGGGTATTTTTCTGTGATACATTTATAGAAATGGAAGTGCTGATGAAGCAACAGCCAGTTTTAATATTGTATAGAAACTGCAAGCCATTTTCCAAATGGTTGTTCTTATTTATGCTCCTACAAGCAATGTATGTGTATGCATTTCCCCCACATCCTCTCCAATACTAATGAATGTTTATTTTTGTCTGTTTGAATAGCTACAGTGATATTGTGGTATATAAACGTAACTTTTCCCCAATTTCTAGAGACAACTCACATTGAAAATCTTACCTAAGTAAGCAGCAACTTCCTTGGTGCACAAGGATGGCTCTGTACTGAAGGGTCTTTTGCCATATTTGATAGTGATAAGAGTGCAAATGCCAACTGGATTTGATGCTGCCATCGTGTTTTGATGACTATTCTTTTCTTTCAGGTGCTGCAGAATGGAAAGCTGCTCCCTGCGACATTGTGCAAAAATCATTTGTAGCGACTATGTCATCTCTGCTTAAAGAATTTCACCATGCTTTCAGAGCTGCTATGTCTTCATTAGGATTGATTTTTCCAAGAACTGTGGCACCTCTCCTTCCACCCAGGGGAAAAAATGGTACTAGCATTTTTCAGAATTTACTATGTGCCAGGAACTACAGTAACACTTCACATATGTTATTATACTAAAGTTTCACAATAACTTCGTGAAGCAGAGGAAGTACTTATTGTCCTTATTTTATTGATAAGAAAATTGAAACTAAGGCACAGAGAGATCAAGTTAGTTGCCCAAGATCACAGATATTGAATAGAAGAGCCAAGACAACCTAATGCTGTCGCTTTTCAAAGCCCATGCTCTTTCCATTGCACCACAATAATTTTCAGTTTTCTGAAAGCATTCATATTTTTGCTTTACAAGAGTTCTTGCTTAAGAACACCTGGATGGAACCGTTTGTAAAATGAATTCATCAACTAATTAATTCCCAGTGTGAGCAAAGTGCTGTTTTGTGTTTCTGAAGTTAGGAAGACATTCTGAACCCATCTTTTCTTTTCACCATGAAGTTTCGGGTTTGTTTAGTAAAATTTCTTTGGGCTTTGTTCAAGCTACTGAACCTTCAACTATGACCCCTTGTACCACCATTTAGAATGTAAGCAGCAGCAAATTCAGGGGACAAATAACCAATGCTAAGGAAACAACACAAATTTGCTTTATGGAAATCCTATTTCTGTCAAGATGAAGGTATTCAGAGCCAAGCTGTGAATTAAAGAGAAGTAAAGTCAGTTCAGTTTTATACTAACCTCTTGCCTGCATCTGCCTCCTTCCCAAGAGTCAAAAATGCCATCTCCCTCAGTTACCCAAAACCCAAGTGTTAACCTTGTCCTCCACCTCTGCCATCCCACCACCCCTGAAACACACATCCAATAGGACTTCTCACTCTCCTGGCTCATGTTTCCAATTTAACCCTTGATTCGAATTAAGTAATCTGGGGCTCCCTCAGATCCAACCTCAGTGGATAACTACAACTAAGGAATTAATGGCATCTAATGCCTCTCCCAAAGAGCACTGGCATTTTAACAACAAACTTTCAAATTACCTAACCCTGAATTGTACCTCACATCTTTATAATTAAAAAATGCCATGCCTTAGTCCACAAAATAGACATTTTTAAGCTACCTTAGTGTGGCCCATTGTAACTGAGCATAGCATTGTGATTAAGCACAGACACAAAGAGTCACAAATTGGAGAAAGTATAAGTTTATCTGGTCTCCTCCCATATCATGATGCACACATACCCACAGATGGCTTCTCTGCCCCAATCATACTCAATACCAGTTGATCCTGAGAGTCACATTCGTCTGCATGACAAATTGTGATTAATATGTTTCTAATACAGAAGTAGCCAATTCCTTTAGTATCATACCTTTGAATGTAATTAAGGTCTTTCATGGTCATGTTTCACAATCATCTCTGCATTTTACATTCTTGACCTATGAAGATTGTCTCACTGAACCTGGACCATGCCATAGGTTGGAACTTTGACAGAAAAATTGTATTAAGAAATGTACAGGCACACTGGCCCAGGTTATTTATTTCTGAAGAAATTTAAGTATCTTTTTCAAACAATGTACGAATCCACTTTTAAAGCCTAACAAAGAAAGGAATGCCAAAGGTTGGCTTGGCTGAATATTTTAGCAATCTTCAAGTCATACACATAGGTAATTATCTATCTCACAAAAGGATATAGTCAGCCCTGACTGAATTAATCTGACTTAAAGGTGGTAGGTAGTATAGTATAATGGCTGAATATAAAGTCTTTGAAATCAGTCACACTTAGATTAATCCTGGCTCTACCATTTTCTACCTATATGATCCCAAGTAGGCCATGATGCCTCCCTGAGGCTGTTTCCTCATTTGTAAAATGGGAATGATAATAGTGTTTATATCATAGGGTTGCTTGTGAGGATTAAATTTTAAAAGTACATATATTTTTAAAGTCTGAAATGGAGTAAGCACTCGATAATCACTGGCTGCTGTTAATAATAAGACCAATTATAACAATAAGCATTTTCTTACTATATTTTCTGAGCTGAGGATTGAGAGTGGTATAAGAAACAGACCTGCTCTGGAGCAGTTCATCATCTACCCACCCTCACCTAAGATGGGTAAAGCTATCTGAAACTTGGTGCTGAGATGACCTGTTAAATATAAATCCCCATCTATAGGTGCTTTTGTTGTGTCTTACCATCCCTTCCCACCATAAAAAAATGGCCTTTTGCCTTCAGATCATAGATAGTAGTGCCCAGTAAGTCAGATTGGAGAGAGAAGGCTCTTGCCAAGAATCACCTCTAAGAGACCTGCTACTGCCTTTGACCTTTACCTAGTATTTGCTAAAGAAAATCCCCAGAAAGCAAAAAGCCATTTGAAAGCCTCTCCATTTCTCTAAGATGAGGGTGATGCCACTATCCTCAGGCTGAAAGCTAAGAGGGTGCTGTTTGGAGAGCTCCCAGCTAAACTGGAGTTCCAGTACCAAAGCAACTGGCAACTCTGCCCTAATGGGGAATCAAGAGTAGTTGGACATGAGTGTTTACAGTGTGTTTTTCATGGTGCACTTTTTTAAAACCTGGCAGACAGCCTAATGCCTAGACATTCTACCAGGAGGTCCCTCACATGCACAATGTGTTTATATTAGTAGACACCCGTGTGGCTCTTTTCTTACCTGTATCTGGTTTATGCCTGCCTCACCTTTGCTCTGGCATTGGGAGCCAGACCTTGTGTCCCTCTCCCTACTGCCTGGTATCCTGGGTAAAACTCAGCCTTGGGTAGCCCCTAGCTCTTCAGATGGAAGGTACAAATTCAATACACCATCACAATAGGAATTAAGTTTAATTTTTTTTCTTATAGAGTCTGGACAAGGAGGACCTAATGAGTCAGAAGGGCAGTCCTCTCTCCCCATATCACCTAAGGCAGGAATCAAGAGTCAGCGTCAGGTAGTTAGAGAGATGATAAGGGAATAGAGTATGGGTCATTTTAAGCTCAAGGGCAAATATCTGAACAGCTCATTCAAAGGAAGCAGTGGGAAAGCAGAGAGCCCAATCTGTTTGGTGGGAGAAAATTAGCTGACACAATGTCCAGTTCTGTGCCACATTCAACTTGCTCAAGAAAGTGACCAGAGATAAGAATTTAGAGATATCTCTCTCTGGCCACTTTCTTGAGCAAGTTGAATGTGGCATAGCACTGGACATTGTGTCAATTAATTTTAATTCAAAATTAATGCCAAGGCAACATAAAATTAGAATTCACTACAACTACCCAGTGATCATTAACTATTTTTCCCCAGTTTACATGAGAATTGGTTTTGTTGCAAGAGGAGCAATGCAGGTACTGTCACCTATGAATGCCAACCACTTTTTTTCAGAAATGAAATTACAAAACATCAGAGATAAAAAGACCCTGATAAGCTGAGCATGAAGTTATTGAACTAGAGAGCCTCATTTTGATAAATTAGGAAACAGAAGCCTTATGACAAAAAGTGATTTCACTCAATGAATCCCTGGTAAAGTTGAGTTTATAATTTTGATCTCCTATTTCCAAGTTTAATCCTTGAGGTGTCCAGTTCCAGACCAAAATCTACCTAGCCATAGGCAATTACAAGGCTTTGCTCTCCCCAACCAGACATTGCAATTTTTTTTAAAGCAGGATTTATTGAGAGGACAGGAAAGCTCCCAGAGCAGGAGGGGACCCGAGGGGGTTGCCCGATATTGCAATTTTTTAAAGGGAGTTACAGTCAAAGCTCAGGCTTCTCTCTTTAAGCCAGCTATGCTCACACAAATATCTGCATGCCCAACCAAAGAATCTCCATTTAGAGATATTAGATATTTGGCGCTTCAACTGAGGCACATTCAAGTATCTCCACGTAAGTCTCCTTATTAGGGGTCTTGGCTGAAGCACTTTGCTCTGCTTTGACTCAGTATTTTTCCACTCTTAACTCTTTTTCCTCTTCTTATCTTCAGTCCACAGGTCTATAAAGTGGAAGAAGACTTTAGTTTATGTCTCCTCTGCTGTGAGAACTACCCTCATCTGGCCCTTGCTCAGAGTCATTCCATGGAGTAAATTAAAAAATAGGGAGTTGACACTATTTTTGCTTCTTTCTTGCACTCTTGCAGTAAGTTAATAAAGATTTGGTTGTTAATTTCAGTTTGCCTTATTGTCTTAATTGATCATCTTAACACCTGGCAGGCTGAATTCTCTTTCTATTCCACTTCTCTGATCTCCTACCTTAGAATGCCAAGGATTATTTTGAAGGAAGCCTATTTTGTTATACTTAAAAGTAACTTAATAACAATGCCATAAGGGTATAATGTAATTTAGAGTTTCTACATTGCATGAAGCTACTTTTAACATACCTCAACATTGCATGCACTTTTGTAACCTTATTAATCAATTAATTCTATAATTCGTTGTTTTTCAAGTTTTAGGTAGCATGAGAATTATGTGGAGAACTTTTGAAAATGCATATACTGGACTTAATTTTTTAAATGTGGTACATATACACAATGGAATATTATGCAGTCATTAAAATGGACAAATGTATGAACTTTGTAGTAACCTGGATGGATTTAGAGTCTATCATACTCAGTGATTTATCACTGAAACAAAGAACAGAGTACCATATGTAAGTGGACCCTGAACATTTACCATAATACTATAAGAAAAGTATTGGCAGTAGTGGGATACTGCCAGGGTGGAGGTGGGGACACAACATCAACAAGAGTACCTGATTTCAAACTAGGCAAAGTAGGGACCAAAAGGAGGCCCAAACTTTACCTGTATGGTGTCCACATATATACCTAATCCTGAATTGTACTCCACATCTTTAAAATAAAAAATAAAAATATGAAAAAAAAGAAAATGCATATCAATGGGCATTAAACTTAGCCATTTTAATTTAGTTGATTTCGAATAGGGATCATGAATTTACATTTTGGAAAAGGATCATAGTTGAAGAAATATTGAATTAAGGAAAAAGTCTTCAAAATATGACCCCATATGAAAAAATAACCTATTACTCTGTATACATACATGTACAAACATAATTTCTCTACCTGGAAATATCTAGATAGGTTGGATAAGTCCTCAACCTGCTTTTAACCAGACATTTGATATCTACTACAGCAGTTCCCAAACTTTTTGGCATCAGGGACTGGTTTTGTGGAAGACAATTTTTCCACAGACTGGAGGGCAGGGTTGGTTTTAGGATGATTCAGGCCCATAACATTTATTGTGTGCTGTATTTCTATTATTATTACATTGCAATATATAATGAAACAATTATACAACTCACCATCAGATAAAAGAGGCTCAGACAGAAGTAGTAAATAACATAATGGGTGGGCCAAGCACAAAATGAAATGTCAGATTCTGACTTAAAGCCTGACACCAGATGCAGCTGTTCAACTGAAGTACATCAATGTACTTTCCACTCACTGATAGGGTTTTGATATGAGTCTGCAAGTAATTGATTTATTATGGTTGCTGTGTAGGCAAACCTCACTGCTAACATTAATGTTTTTGCAGCCACTCCTGAGCGCTAACACCACCACCTCTGTTCCACCTCAGATCGTCAGGCATTAAATTCTCATAAGTAGCGTACAATCTAGTTCCCTCGCATAAGCAGTTCACAATAGTCTCCACGCTTCTATGAGAATCTAATGCTGCCACAGATCTGATAGAAAGTGAAGCTCACCTATGGGGAGCGACTATGAATACAGGTAAAGCTTCACTTGTTCATCCACTGCTTACCTCCTGCTGTGCAGCCCAATTCCTAAAACCAGTCCATGGTCTCGGAGTTGGGGACCACTGATCTACTAGACACCCACGAAATTTATTAGAACTATTTTTAAATAAATTATAAGAGAATATCAGACAGAATCTGGGACTCTTAGTGATAATCTTTCCAAGGAAAATCTAAATGTTTGTGTGGCATGCTGAACTTAGCTGAATCAATTGGAGGAGGCTGCTTGATGCCATATTTCAGTGACAGAAGCTATTTCTGTATAAAAGAAAAATGTCGGGAAACCTCAAATACAAGCAGGAAGATCCCAAATAGAGTCAAAGCTCTTGGGATGTAGAATTAATGGGAGGCTTTAATTAGGAGTTGTTAAGGTTCACAGGCTTTACCTAATACTAAAAAGGGAATCACAGACTTCTCTTCGGATCTTTTTTGAACTCAGTGCCTCATCAGCAATTACAAATACAGATCTGTGGATGCTACTCCTCTGCCTTAAATTTTCATTAGTCTCTCATTGCCTACTGGGTAAAATGTAAAGTCCTTGACTTTGATACTTGAGAAGACAATTTT
Source organism: Carlito syrichta (assembly GCF_000164805.1). NCBI lineage: Eukaryota > Metazoa > Chordata > Mammalia > Primates > Tarsiidae > Carlito > Carlito syrichta. Next base: position 16,801 of record NW_007087801.1, read on the forward strand.
AGATCTCTTTTCCCACTATTTCACCACACACTTTAGCTATTTTGAACATCTTATAATTCCCAGGCATTCTAAGATCTTTCACAGTACTCTGTTTTTGTTCATACTATTTCCTTTGCTTAGAATGGCTTTTTTATCAATCTCTCTAATGAATTTTTACTCATTCTTTTAGATCCACCTTAAATTTTACCTCTTTTATGAAACCTTCCATGACACAAAAAATGCTAGGGAGTCTTGCTGGAATTCTCTCCTTAGGTTCAGTGGAGACTGTGACTAATCTATGGAAGCCACTTGAAGGATGTATGTAATTCTGACCGAATAAATAAACAAAAAAAAAAGACTCTAGAAGGGTGGAAAAAATGTCTTTCATCCATATGAGGGCCCCCCAAAATGGAATTTATTTATTTTAAAAATATTTACTTATCCTTACATGTTTAAACTTCAGTCACTTTCAAAGTACTCTTCATATGATGCAATACACCTATCAAGATGCACTTTCCACTGCTCAGAACAGTTTTTGAACCCATCAACTTGATGTCTTTTCGTGTTTGTGCCACTTTTTGTTTCACCTCTTCCACATCAGAAAAACCTTTCCCTTTGTGAACTTTTTTTTATCCAGGGAAACAAACAAACAAAAAAGTCATTCTGGGTGAGATCTGTGAATGGGAATGGTGGAGCACATAGGTCACGCCGTTTTGATTCAAAAACTGCTAAACACTCAATGCTGTGTGGGCAGGTGCGCTCATAAATCACCATCACAAAATAGGCAAACACATTGAAAGAATTTCCAAAAAATTCACTGAAGCTGAACACAGCCTCTAACAACAATGCTAGCTAGTACACTTATGTGATGGGTTCCTAGAACATTTACCTAACAGGGAAGTTTCCAAAGGATAATTCCCTTTTTTTGGAATTATCCTCCTTCATATGTTCTATTGGTTATTGAAAATAACACTGGTACTAAAGTCATTATCTTTTTTCTAAATTCATTCCTTCTTCTAAACTCTCTATTATAAATGATGGCAAAATTATCTTCTCAGTCTGACAAACTCCAAGTACAGACCCTGCTTTTTGATTCTTTTCTCTTCCTCCATGCAACCCATATCCACTTAGTCTCTATGTCCTGCAGCTTCTACCTTAGAATCATCTCTCAAATCTATCATTATTTTCCCATTCTCACTAACATCATCTGTGGCTTGGATTATTGCAACAGACTCTTAAACGGTTTTTCCTCTTGTGATATGGTCACCGTTTAATCCATGCTCCAGGCTACTAACAGCATGATATTTCCAAAATGCAAACCTGATTGTTACTCATCAACTCAAAACCCTCTAATGGCTCCTCATTATGTTCACTATAAAGGCCAAAAATGTTACCTTTCACAGTCACCTTAAACTATATTTCCAGGCTCATCTTTTGCTATGACTCTATGAAATGGTCATATCATATAAACCCAATATTTTGCAGAGATCTTGGGACACACATGCAATTTCACCAACTATGCCTTTGCACATGTGAAGTTTTTAATGTCTTCACAGTTTCTCATGCTTTCTGCCCCAACTCTTACTGATCTTTCAATACCCAGCCCATATTACCTTATCTTGTGAAACTTCATGTTCCATTCAAACTTCAAAGATGAATTAGTCCAGTATCCATTCCTTTGTTCCTTCTATCATGCTATGTAAATATTCATATCATGGCACTTATTTAGTTACAGTCTGTATTCCCATTAACTATGAGTTGCTCCAGAGTAGTGATCTGCCTGCACTTATCTCTATGGTAGTCAGCACCCACCACAGAGCTTAACTCAAGGTCATTCCAAAAATCTCCAGTTAGTGTCACCTAACTGTATTTTTCATAGCTGTTACTGAAGAAATGGACACAGAAGTTCAGTAAAAGCTTTTTGAGGAATTAATTACCCTATTATGTTCCAGGAAGCCCCAACTTTACAACAAATTCCTCCCAATAGAGTGTAAACTTATAACACATTTCCACATTGTTTGTTTTGCTAGAAATTGCTATTGAATATTAAAATTGGTTTATTTTGCTTTTGTAATTGAAGCAGTAACTATGTACATAAACCATAACTATCATATAAATCAACTAAAGTAACCAAATAAAAAGGGAAATAAATTAGTTAAGATACTTGGATTAAGTGTGCTCATTTTCACCTGAAGGAATGACATTAAAAGGTATGGTCAGCCTGGCAGCTTGCCTCTCCCATTTTAAACAGACAAAACAGCCATTAAAAAGCCATTATTATGGTTTATTTGTACATGATGTTTTCTTATTCATTGATTCATTTAATTTTCACAACAACCCTGAGAAGTTAGCAAGGATATTTTACCACATTTATTTGCCTTTAAAATATTGTAAATTATAAGATGAACTATTGATTTTAACATAACTCTTTTGAGAAAAATAAATATTATGCTAAATGGATTATAAGACTTCTTCTGGTTTCAAAATCTTTAAAGTGTGAAAGCAAAACTTTTGTCTTAGACCTGAGGACATGTCATACAATCACGTTTTGAAAATGGGAAAAATGAGGTCTGGACAACTAACACACATGTCACATAGCTATTAAGTAAGAGATACAGAGAAGGACTTGATTCTTTTGATAAGCAGAGCAGTCTTCTTTTTATTCTATTAGATATTTCTAATATCTGTTCAATAGAACAATAATCTTGTAGTAATATTGATAAGGAGAAAGACTATAATTAAATCAATTTGAGAAGCTCCAAGTTAAAAAATAAATAGATTTCTTTACTTCTCAGAACTTTTGTTATGCTAATTAATGTATATTGTGACTTTCCAAGCTAGAACTACACTATACAGAATTACACAAAATTATTTTGACCATAGAATCTCATTCTCTCTTTTACAAACTATCTTGTGAGACTAGTGTTCTATGAAATGCACTTTGGAAAACTGTACTATATCAACATGAAATTTTGTCAGCCTCCAAAAGGCAGAAACCACAACTCTCAATTTGTTTACTACCACTTCCAAAGATCATGCATGGTAAAGCACTATGTGACAAATTCAGTTGCCTAATCCCTGATTCTATTCGGTTGTTAAAAATGTCGAAGTGGAAAGTTCCATTCAAGAAAATCTAAAGGAATAGCCATCAACATAGCCATCAGCCAAACCATTACTAATCTGGCATTTGCTGTATAACAAATATTACCTAGAAAAAAAGTCAGGATTCTCTAAAGACAGCTTCCCACTAGGAATATAATACCTATCTACATTTAGGAAAACAATATCCTTGACGATGCCTCACAGATTTTTCACATTGTTTCTCAGCTGCACCAAAAAAAAACTGCTAGTCACTAAAAACTTTTGTTCATTCTTCCAACAAATACTTCCTGGGTGGCTGACAAATGCCAGGGACTATGCTGAAAACTGGTGATACAATGGTATATAGTAGAGATCAGTCTCTGCCCTCATGATGCCCACAGTCTAGTTTAGGAAAAATGACATAAAACATCCGCTAATAAACATTTCAGTCAAGTCTGGACATGCAGAATGCTTTGGAGCATGGAACATTTACTCACATAATTCATGCCCCAAAAAGTCTCAATCTTAGATAACTGAATTAGGGATGCCAAAGGAGAGCCAAGGGCTTAACTTAATAGAATGATTGGCTCAGCTTTTCTGCTTACATTGCCAGCAAAGTGCTGCTCTTACTAATGCCACCTGATTCCAAAGGAAAACGAAATCTAGCATCTTCACTAATGCCACAATTTTATCTGCACTCACAGTAAATAAAAAATAACATTTGTAAATGTATTTAAGAAATCTACTTGCCAGTACCTAATGAACAATTGTTTATTTCAAAGATATTAGAATTTTCTCCAAGTTTAGTAATCCAATGGACTCACCATAAGGAAATTAGAGATATAAAATACCTGCTAGACTGCTACCAATCTGTCACCCCACCAGTGCCAAACAGCAGCAGAAGCACTGAGTCCTCCATAGCATTAAAACATTAAACACTGCTCTGCAGTCTTGAATTTTATTTGCCTCATCGTTTGATTCATATATCATTTGATATGTTTTTGTATTTTGATACAGGATACATTAATCTGATAACTGCCTTCATTGATTGAACATTTTATGTCATTTTTACCCTTACATGACATGCTATAATTTTTAGGTATGTATAAACCAAGAGAAACTTTATTATAGGTATGTGTGTATAGGAGAAAACATAGTATATATGGGGTTCAGCACTACCTGTGGTTTCAGTCATCCACTGGGGATCTTAGAACATATCCCCTGCAGATGAAAAAGGGACTACTGTACTATTCATACTCCTATCTCTATCTTATTTGCATTCTTCCTTTTACCACCATCTTTGGTTCCTAATTCCAGAACTTTGATGATGACAATTATAAGGGCGAATTTAGGGCTAATGTATATATTTGTCAAAAAGACCACAGGGCATCTGTTTGTGGAATAAATTCTAGACAGTGTTTTCTTATGTTATTTATGTTTAATCTGATGAAACAGCGCTAACTTACCACAGTAAGATATGTTGGCTGCTTCTTGCTGGTTATGCTGGTAGGACCTGGACCTTTCAGGTGTTTCACGAGATTTCCTAAATTTTAGCCCAAACACAGTTTAAGGTTATGAAAATGACTTCAAGGGAGGGATGCCATGAAAAAAATAATCAGATTCATTCATTTCCAATTAGTGTTAGCTGAGTCACTTGTGGTATGAGCTCTTTAGTAAAAGCAATAAGCAGGTCATAGTATACATAGCAAAAAATGATAATAATGGGTCTTATTAATACCTTATGTCATATATTATCTTATCATAAGATCTAGAGAGCTTACTACTTGCCAAACATGTTCCTAAACACTTCACATATATCAACTTATTTAATTCTTACTAATGCCATATGAGGAAGAGCTATTTCAAAATTTCAACTTGGCTTTTGTAGCCACTATCTGCTTCAGATCTCAACCTTACCTTCCCCTGCCCTGCTCTTCATCACCACTAACTACATTCCCAGGTTCCCCCTGGGTTCTGAGAAGGTTTGGTAAATGTAGAGCAGGGGTTGGAGAAAAGCCAGAGTGGACAGCCCTCCCTCCATGGCCCCAGGTCTGTCTGGACAACCCTTTCCTGAGTTTTAGCTTCAACAAAACAGGCTGGCTTCTAGATTTTTGTAATACCACCTACTTCCACTGTCCCCAATAACCCTAGAATTGGAAGCAGCTCTTGATGGCCTCACCGTCTCCTGCTGGACTTCTGAATGAGTCCATCACGCATTTAACCATGCTCCTGCATTAAATTCTCTTTAGCTGAATGATCTAGACTTTCTTCTATTTTCCTGGAAAGATGTTAACAATAAAATTTTGAATTCAAACAGTCCAGCCCCAGAGTCCATGCACTTAAATGCTATGCTATCTTATCTTTACAGAATAATTTCATTCCGTGGAGTTTTTTAAGCAGTCTAAAAGATAGATAACCCAGACTGGAAGCTGCTGTCTTTAAATTATGGTTTGCCAAGGGTAGTCCATAACTATCCTAGGACCCCATACTAGACTTTAGGATCTATGAGAGCAACATTTGTGTGTGTAGTGTTTATTGCGGTATCTTCAGTACATGGCACAATGCCTGACATACAGTAGTTGCACAATAAATGTTTGTTGAATATTTCCACCTGAAATCCACTTTATTTTGTCTTCATATAAGTAAAATTGATAATTAAAGCTGTCTCTTGTAATATTTACTGAGCATTGTATGTATGATAATACGTTATATATGTATTATATGCATTAGTAGCAAACATGAGCTTAGGAATTAAACTGTCAGGGTTCAAATCTTATCACCACCATTCACTAGCTATGTAAATGTGGACATGTTACTTAATCTCTTTAAATTGCTAAAATTAGGATAATTTGGGGATTTATCATTTGGGTAATTGTAAAAATTAAATGAGAGTATATATGTAAGGTGCCTATAAAGGCCTGGAGCATGTCAATTACTCATTAAATAGAAGCAGATGTTGCTATTGTGCTGTTACTGTTATCTTTACTATTGCTGTTGTTCATAATGTCTCCTTCTTAAAATGCATGCTTGTGTTTTAACATTTTCTCAAAAGGTAAGACTTTTTAAAAAATGAACTTTATGTCTACAACACTCTTCAACTCTGTTTTCTCCATATGTCTCTACTATAAAAGCTGAAGACCTTTACAATTGCAGACTGGAACCCATCAAATCCTTGAGCCCCACTGACAGTGGAGAAGATTTTGAATTATTTTATGGCCTAAATCTAGTACCAGTGTGTCTAGGGTGAGCCCAGAGTTACCACAGTACTTCATGAACCTCAACTTCCTTATTATTCTCTGCTATGTTCAGCCAGTGTATATAACTGGAATTCTGTCTCTGTTTCCACATTGCACTTCAGTTTCTTTAGTGGGTCTAGAACCTGAATCCCTGATTAGCCTTTGCTAATGGGGACATAATTCTCATAACTTGTTCTCAGTCAAATGAACCTTATAGAACAACAATGCTACCGTATTTCTGCTTTTAGAACTAGTCGTTGGTTAGAAAATTCTGCTAATAAGCATCCATATGCCATCTCCCTCATATTAAACCACCCTCATCTCTGAAGGTCTATGCTGGTTAGGTCCTAACATGTCAGACTGCTGTGAACACTATGGCACTAACTGCTAGCTTGCGCCTTAAGAGGCTATCGCTAAACTGGTTTAGTCCCACATACCTGATCATGATTCCTTCTAGATTATTTCCCCCCCACTGGGCTTCTAAAGTCCTAATGTGGTTTGTGGCTCAGTTTATATGGGTTACAACAGTGTTTATCCCAGCACTACATGCAGTTAGGTCCATCCCACACATTGTGTAAATGAGAATACTGACTCTATTGGACATAAAACCACTTAGCCAGGTCTGCTCATTTGGTTATTTGTTTACATTCTTTACTTCATCCATTAATTCAATAAATATTTGTTGAGAATCTGCTGTGTATGCTCTAGTAGGAACATGAGAGACAGTGGTGAATAAAACAAGTCCATAACTTTAAGGAGATTGTGTTTTGCAGGGTTGGGGCCCACCAAGAAAACTTTCTGCTGCTCTTTCTATTCATATAGAAAATCCTTTCAAAGAACATATATCACTAATCTACTACTGGCTTTCATAATGACTGTCATGCAAAGGAAGTCAATTTTGTGCTATTAATAGCATCAGGAGTAAAAATGATAAATATACTTATCTACCCACATATCTGCACACTCACGAAGTCAATCATCAATACTTAGGGAAAATAATTATTCTCTATAAAAGCTGGTGCTTCTGTATTGGGTGCATATATGTTTAAGATGGATATTTCTTGTTGATGGATCGAACTTTTCATCATTATGTAGTGTCCCTTTGTATCTTTTTAAATTTTTGATAGCTTAAAGTTTGCTTTGTCTGATATTAAGATTGTGACTCCTGACATCCTTTGTGATCCATTTGTCTGAAAATTTGTTTTCCATCATCTTACTTTGAGGGGTCCTTTGTGGTGAGATTTGCCATCCTGGAGGCAGCAAATTACTGGGTCATATGTTTTTACCCAGTTTGCCATTCTGTGCCTTTTTAGTGGTACATTTAGTCCATTCACATTCAGGTTGATTATTAAAATGTGAGAGTTTATCCCTGACATAATACTCTTATAAGGTTGTTTTGTTTCTGTTTAGCTTTTGTGTTCATATATGTGTACAAAGAGATCCAGAACCTCACCCTGATGCTTGACCAAATGGACTTAGTAGATACCTATAGAACACTCCATCCAACAACCATGGAATATATATTCCACTCATCACCACATGGAATATACTCTAAGATTGACCACATTCTCGGCCATAAATCAAGCATAGACAAATTTCACAAGATTGAAATACTGCCATGCACCCTCTCAGACTATAGTGGAATAAAAATAAATATCACCACTGACAAAATTCCCCCCAAATCCACAAAGACATGTACACCAAACAGCATGATGCTGAACAACTCCTGGGTCAACATAGAAATCAAAACAGAAATTTTAAAATTCCTGAAAACAAATGAAAATGAAGAAACATCTTACCAAAACCCTTTGGGATGCCATGAAAGCAGTACTATGAGGGGAATATCTTTATGAACACACATCAAGAAAATAGAAAGAGGACAAGTTGACAGCCTAAGAAATCATCTAAGGGAGCTGGAAAGACAAGACCACCAAAACCCTAACTTCAGCAGAAGGATCCAGATCACAAAAGTAAAAAACTTAAATATGGGACATTGAAGACAGATATACCCTAGAAAAAAAATCAATAAAAATAATTACTCTCATTTTGCCAAATCTTTGCCCCAAATCTGTCAAAGAACTACAGATTTGGTTTTCTTTTAGAATGGAAAAACTGATGGCCAAGTTAACTGGCTTCATCAAGTTGGACCTTTGAGCACATTTTGGAAGTTGGGAAAATAAAATAAGTGTCATGTCAGACCAGCATTCATGTCAGCAGCTACCCTCTCTAATCAAGTTCACAATCCATTCAGAATGTCGAATCAAATCCAGAGTAGTGAGAATGACTAGACAAATCATCCAAAAGCGAAAAACGCCATTCCTTCCTCTTGCTTGCATCTTTTATTGTCAATAGGTAATTAATCACCAGTTTCCACCTCAGTGCTATAGAAATGTTTCTAATGATTTATTGTTTGAATAAGGAGAAAACGTCTCCAATGACATAATATGCATAATGTGTATTTTAATTGGAAGGCAATTTAGATATTTATTTAGTCTGTGCTTATTGCAAGTTATTTCTAATGACAGAAAGCTGCTTTGGTGGAACTAATTATGATAAATTACTAACGGCAATTGCAGACATTAAGTGCTCAGCCAAAGTGATCAATAGACCAAAAGCCATACTTAGAAAAGGTTGTGAATGCTATATATAAACTTCCAATGAAATTTTAGAAAAGCCAGCCTCCCTTATTCTATTACTCTGCTTTACCAGAGAATGAGTCCTCCAAGTGCATTAAGATCTTCTCATCATTGACAAAGTTTCCTAAGATATGAGCCCCTAGATCCTTAGACATGGAACTCTAGACTTTCCTAAAATGTCCTTAATTCTCAAAAGAACTGGGGTGCAAATATAATGTGGAAATATCTCAAGTAAACTTCACTTTTCTTTTTTTTTTATTATGAAGTTGTGGGGTACAGTTAAGGGTTAGGTATACAATTGCGTTTCATTCAGGCACCCTGTTGATATGGGGTGTTTCCCCGTTCCCAGACAGATATTTGCTACTGTTAATCCCATCTCCCTCCCCCCACCATAGTTTCCCAGTACGGTCAGTCATTTTCGTATAGTATTGCGTTGGATGTTTAAGGTCCATTATATGAGTGAGAAGATGTGATATTCAGATCTTTGTTTCTGTGAGAGGTCACACAGTATTATAGACTCTAGTTCCATCCAGGTTGCTGTGAAATTCATGATTTTGTTCTTTTTTATGGCTGCGTAGTATTCCATTGTGTATATGTACCACATTTTTTAATCCAGTCCTCTTTTGACGGGCAGCATGGCTGTTTCCAGGTTCTTGCTATCGTGAACAATGCTGCGATAAAGATGTGCGTGCAGGTATCTTTTTTTTTTTTTTTTGAGTTGGAGTCTCACTCTATCACCCAGACTGGAGTACAGTGGCCGCTCCCGGCCACCACAGCCTCGACCTGCTGGGCTCCAGCGATCCTTCCGCCTCAGCCTTCTGAGTAGCTGGAATTACAGGCATGCGCTACCATGCCCGGCTGGTTTTTTTTTTTGATTTATGGTAGAGATGAGGTCTCGCTGCCCAGGTGGGTCTTGAACCCGCGGGCTCAGGCAATCCACTCACCTCAGCCTCCCCAAGGCGCGGGATGACAGGCTGAGCTACCGAGCCCGGCTTAGGTATCTTTTTTATAGAGTGATTTGTGTTCTTCAGGATATATTCCCAGTAGGGGGATTGCAGGGTCATATAGGAGGTTGGTATTTAGAGCTTTTAGGAATTGCCACACTGCTTTCCACAGAGGTTGCACTAGTTTACACTCCCACCAACAGTGTAGAAGTGTTCCCTTTTCACCACACCCTCTCCAGCAGCTGTTATTTTTTGACTTGTTGATAATTGCCATTCTGACTGGGGTTAGGTGGTATCTCAGTGTGGTTTTGATTTGCATCTCCCTGATGATTAGTGAGGTTGAACATTTCTTCATGTGTTTTTTGGCTGCTCGGATGTCTTCCTTTGTGAAGTGTCTGTTCATATCTTTTGCCCATTTTATAATGGGTTTGTTTGTTTTTTTCTTTTCAGCACGTTTGAGTTCCTTGTAGATCCAGGATGTTAAGACTTTGTCGGACCTGGAGTTGGCAAATACTTTTTCCCAGTCTGTAGGCTGTCTCCCTACTCTCTTGATGGTTTCTTTGGCTTTGCAGAAGCTTGTCAGTTTAATAAGGTCCCACTTGTCTATTTTCTCTCTTATGAGCTGTGGGTTTTGGGTTTTGTTCAGGAATTGGATGCCAGTTCCAATTTCCATGAGGGTATTTTCTTCATTTTCTAAGGTTCTTACGGTTTGAGGTTTTACATTTAGGTCTCTGATCCATTTGGAATTAACCTTTGTGCATGGAGATAGATAGGGGTCCTGTTTCAATCTTCTGCATGTGGTCAGCCAGTTTTCCCAGCACCATTTACTGAATAGGTTCTCCTCTCCCCAGTGGTAGGTGGTGGAGGCTTTGTCAAAGATGAGTTGGTTGAGAAATTGAGGTTTTGCTTCTGGAATCTCAATTCTATTCCATTGATCTATATGCCTGTTCCTATACCAATACCAAGCTGTTTTGATGATTGTAGCTTTATAGTAAAGTTTGAAGTCTGGTAATGTGATACCACCTGCTCTGTTTTTTTTGCTGAGGATTGTTCTGGCTATTCTTGGACGTTTGTGTTTCCATATGAATTCCTGCATTGTTTTTTCTAGGTCTGAGAAGAATGTTGCTGGTAATTTGATGGGTATTGCATTGAATTTGTAGATTGCCTTAGGTAAGATGGACAGATTCACAATGTTGATTCTTCCGATCCATGAGCATGGGATATTTTTCCACTTGTTTGTGTCAACTTTGATTTCTTTGAGCAGTGTTTTGTAGTTTTCCTTATAAAGGTCTTTCACGTCTCTGGTTAGGAAGATGCCAAGGTATTTCATTTTTTTTGTGGCTATTGTGAATGGAATTGTGTTTTTTTATTTGAGTTTCTGTTTGTTTATTATTGGTGTAGAGAAATGCGATTGTCTTTTGTACATTTATTTTGTCACCTGAGACTTTGCCAAAGGCCTTTATCAGTATAAGGAGGTTTTTGACAGATTCTCTTGGGTTTTCAAGGTACACAATCATATCATCTGCAAAGAGACATAACTTGACTTCCTCTTTTCCTATTTGGATACCCCTGATTGCCTTCTCTTCTCTGATTGCTCAAGCCAAGACTTCCAATACTATGTTGAACAGGAGGGATGAGAGTGGGCATCCTTGTCTTGTTCCAGTTTTCAGGGGAAATGGTTCTAATTTTTGTCCATTTAGGAGTATGCTGGCTGTGGGTTTCTCATAGATGGCTTTCACTACTTTGAGGTATGTTCCCCGTATGCCTAGATGTTCGAGGGTTTTTATCAAGAAGGGGTGCTGGATTTTATCAAAAGCTTTTTCTGCATCTAATGATATAATCATGTGGTTTTTGTTTTGACATCTGTTGATGTATTTAATAACATTTATGGTTTTACGAATGTTGAACCAGTCTTGCATCCCAGGAATGAAGCCTACTTAGTCATGATGGATGCTTTTTGAGATGTATTGCTGAATCTGGTTTGCTAGGATCCCTACAGAACACTCCATCCAAAGACCACAGAATACACATTCTACTCATCACCACATGGAACATATTCTAAGATCGATCACATAATTGGACTCAAATCAAGCATAAGCAAATTTAAAAGGACTGAAATTCTACCATGCACCTTATCGGACCACAGTGGAATAAAAATAAACATTGACACCAACAAAGTCCCCCCAAAACCCACAAAGACATGGACACTAAACAGCATGATGCTAAACAACTCCTGGGTCAATGATGACATCAAAACAGAGATCAAAAGATACCTGGAAACAAATGAAAATGAAAAAACATCTTACCAAAATCTCTGGGATGCCTTAAAAGCTATAATAAGAGGGTAATTTATATCCCTACAAACACACATGAGGAAATGGAAGGAACAGAAATTAACAACTTAACAAGCCACCTAAAGAAGCTGGAAAAGCAAGACCACAAAAACCCTAATTTCAGCAGAAGAATCTAGATCACCAAAATAAAAGCCCAAATCCAGGACATAGAAGACAAAAAGATAATAGAAAAAAATCAATGAAACATAAAGCTGGTTCTTCGAAAGAATAAACAAGAATGATGGTCCCCTAGCTAGACTGACCAAGAAAAAACGAGAAAAAAACCAAATAAGTACAATCAGAAACACAAAAGATAAAGTCACATCTGACCCTGAAGAAATACAAAAGATCATTAGAGACTACTACGTACACTTGTATGGAAACAAACTTGAAAACCTTAAGGAAATGGAGGACTTTCTGACATCACACTTTTCTGAGAAAACAATTTTACCTTGGTACAAGAGGTATTGGGCTTGATGGAGACCAGCTATATGGAAATTTAATTTTGTAAATTGTTCATTTAATCTCACATTTGCTGTCAGGGAGAAAATAAGCTGGGGCAATTTCCATATGGTCACAAATCAAGTGCAGCAGAAATTCACTTAGAAACATGCAAAGCCTGTTCAAAAATGAGTTGGACAATCAGTGCCTTTGCTGTACAAAACTATCTTGCTCAAGAGTGGCTATTTTTCTGCTTCAACCCTTATCATAAAAGCACCTTGGTTTTGTGCATTATAAAATATTCTAGGATCAGTAAAACCTCCCATGTTTGCTTGGTGCTTTGAAGGCATGGGCCACAATGAAGACAGACCATACACAAAATTGCTAGTTCTCAGTCTTCTATAGAATGCTCTGGGAATGCAGTTCTTACATTTGTTTACTTACAAACTGAAAAAAGGTGTACCAAATAATTCAAATTCTCCCATATTTACTGCTCATTTTACAAAATAAAGTATCACAGATATAAATGAAGCCACCCATGCATCTCTTCCTGTTTCTATCCCCCATCTTCCTCCTCAGAGGTAAGCACTATCATAAATTTGGTGTTTACTACTTTCATGCATGCTTTATATTATACCTTACATATATATCCATAAAAATATATTGTTTGTAAATTTTATGAGACCATACTATATATTTTTTCCATAAATATTTTCTTTCATTCTCTCAATATTGTGGTTTTTGAGATTCGCCCATGTGATACACATAGTTCTAGTTGAGTCATTTGTGTTTCTATATGCATTCCATTGCATTCATATGCCACCAATTAATTAATTAATTAGATGATTGTGAGAACATATGAGGATTTACTGCATAAGTATATTACATGCTGATGACGTCTGGGCCGCTAGCAGGCCCTCTCTCTCCCTAGTAGTGTGTTGTTTTGTGTCCCTTATTCTTTCTCCTTCTCTCCCTCCCTCTTTTAGCAGTGTCCAGCATCTGTGGTTCCCAGCTTTGTGCTCATGTGACTAGTGATCAGGACTCACTTATGAGTGAAAACATGCCATATGCCACAAAATTATAATCCTTTCTTTGAAGTTGCACATTCAAGTTGTTTTCACCTTTTTACTATTATTAACAATACCACTGTGAACATGTTTCCTGGCACTCATGTGCAAGATCTTTTCTAGGGGAATATAGCTAAGCATGGAATTACAGGACTGTAGAGCTTATGTACATCTTCAGATTTATCAACTAATGCCAAAGTGTTTTCCAGAGTTATTGTGCCAATTTGTATGCCAACCAACAGGGTAAGAGGATTTCCATTGCATATTTTTTTATTTTTTTCTCAGAAAGTTATTCCTTTGTTGCCTCAACATTACTTGCTAGTTCAGTTCCCATAATGCCTTTTTTTAAAGTGGTCCCAAGCCAGTCAGCTTGATTTGCTGAGCTCCACCTGAGGAGTCAAATGAATCACTTCACACTTCTGCTTATCAGTTGGGCCAATTTCAGTACAAAAAAGGTGAGACATGGGACATTCATAAGTTCTACCCCTTCCTCTGCACTTTTAGTTTTCATTGATTTGATGTCTCTCCTTTGAGCACAGCCATCCCACTACCAGTCACCACTTACACTTTAGTCAGTTCCCATTCTCATCACAGCGTAACTATCAATTGCTTACTAAATCAAGTATCCATTCACTCAACCATTCAATTATTCAACATTTATGTACTGAGTGCTTACAATTTTTCAAATGCCATATGATGGGCTTAATAATGGGGGCCATGTGATGAATTGGGTTAATAATGAAAGAAATTGGCAGAGTAGATAAGACTCATACCTTTTCTGCCTTTTGTTCCAATCTTCCTCTCTTTTTCAGAAAATCTGGTCAATTAAATCAAGGTGAGTAAGAAAAGAACAAGTATTAGTTGGGTACTGACTATGAGTTAATATATTCATGACTAGAAATGGCAGCATATTCACTTTTGTGTGTGACATATTTGTACAGTAATGTGGCCATCAATGCTCTGACACAAAGGAAATTGAGTAGAAAGTAAGTCATCATATATTACGTACCAATAAGTTTCAGGCACAAAGCTGTTACTCCTTTTAATTCCATAACAACATTATGAGATAAAGATTATTTTTTTTCTGTTTAGCAAAAAGGAAGCTAAACCTCAAAGAAGATTAGCAACTTGCTCAAAGTCTAATAGTAAGAGACTTGCCTATGGGTCAAATCCGGATCTAACTCTACCAGTCCATGGAATTTTAAACACCACAAACCAGACAAAGAAAATGCAGTTTCCCAATCCAAGCTGCTATAAGCAGGCCAGACAGACAGGATGTAATTTGCTGATGTAATTTTTGCCAAGAAAATATCAAAAGAACCTTTAATCACTGTGAGTGGGCTGAGGTTTCATTGCCCATTGTAGATGGTGCCTCCCTCAGGACAAGGTCGCAACGCACAAGTCTTGATTCACTGCCCAGTCTGGATCCGTGTCATGAGAGCTAAGGACTGTATCTCTGCCTTTAGGATCCTCCACAAAAAGTTTCCCTAGCATCCCCTAATAAAGGATAGGACCAAGACAGAACTACTTGTGAAGCCTTAGGCTCTCCTTGAACTTCTTTTCAAGATACAAAACTTCTCTGGACTCGACAGTTACCCAGAAAACTGGGTGAAAGAAAAAAATAAGGCGTATAGAGTCAATCTCAGATGATCAAAGAATGCCAACTGGCAGCAGTCTTGTTGCCACTGGGAAGAACCTGGAAGTAAAATCTCAGTTTAAATGTCACTTCTCAGGGACAACTTTCCTTGCCATCCAATTCTGTATGAGTGCCCTTCTTGTGTACTCCCACAGAGCCCTATGCCCCCCTCTATAACACTGGCCCCATTGTTTTGTAATTTTCTGGTTCCCTGCTTGTGTCTTCTTCTATCAATCAAGACTGTGAGCTCTGTGAAAGGAAGAACTATATTTGCCATTTCACTCATATTCATAGTGCCTAGCACAGTGAATGGTACAAAGTAGGTACCTTATATGTGTATGCTGAATGAATTAAAAAATGAGCAAATGAAATTAGGACTGAAAAGTCCATTGCCCTTTCTCTCAGGAAAAGAGGTCTATAATTGGTCTGGCTGAAACATTATAAGAAACTAGAAAGCAGGACCCTATTGATCTGTAAAACATCCATAACACTTAGCACTTACTATATGTCAGGCACCATTCTATTTTATATTTACTAACTCATTTAATGCTCACAATAATCCTATGAAGTAGGTGCTATTACTATTTCCATTTAACAAATAAGGAAACTGAGTCTTAGAATGGTTCAATGACTCATCCAATATCATTTGTCTAGGAAGTGTTGGAGCTGAGATTTGAGCCCAAACAATGTAGCTTCAAAGTCTGTGCTATTAATCATTTGGGTAAACCATAAAAGTACAAAGGCTTTTCTTGATTTTTGTCCCAAGATAAAGTGCTAATAACTCAACGGTCACCATATTTTTTATGTCTAAGCCCTAAAACCCTCACTAAACTAGACTCTGCATCCTTTGAGAGACATGACTCTAACTCCTAGACCTAACACATGTTGTTGTTCTGAAAAAGTACCATGCTAAGTACTATGAGTCTTACTAACATTGTACCTTGGATAAGTTATCTTAGCTTGAACTCTAGCATTAAACAAAACTGGGTTTGAATAAAGCCCTAACATTCACTAATGATGAAATCTTAAACTATTTAAGTTCTCTGAACTTCAATGTCTACTCTATAAAGAGATAATATTAATCTATCTCAAAAATGCTCTGAGCACTAAATATGATAGATTATGTAAAATGCTAAGTACAGTGCCTGGACACAGAAGAAATGTTCAACAAATGCTAGTAAGTATTATCTATGGGATTTATTTTTTTTCCTCTGAAAAATGGAAATTCTACTACATGCTGCCTGGAATTGTTGTGAAGACTAAAGGAGATAAGAAGAGTATGCCCCACAATAGGCATGTTATGCTACTGCCTCCCTCTTCCTCCTATTTCCTTTTCCTTCACTGGCAATCCAACTTTAGACTTACCACTACACTAAAACTACTCTTTAAAAGGTCACCTCTAACTTCTAAAATGTCAGTTCTAGTGCTCTTTTCTCAAATCTCATTCTACTTTCCCTGTCTGATACTTTTTTTCGCCATTATTGACCATCCCTCTGCCTTAAATTTCTACCTTCTTGGTCATTCTAAAATTACATTCTACTGTTGCTGCTTCAGCTGCAGCATAGAGATAACTCTTGCATTAGTAGCTTCTCTCTGCCAGCCTCCTCAACAGATATTTGCCAAAGTTCTAGCCCTGGCACCCTTCCTACTATGCCCACTCTTGCTGAACAATTGCATCTCCTTCAGCTACAAGAGCTTACTGTGTGTGGGTGAGCCCCAAATTTGTGGCTTTGACCCTAATCTCAACTGAGTTCAAGTCCTTAATCTTTCTTGCTGGATGTCAAGATTTGGCAATCTCTCCTTTATTCCTCCTTAAACCAGTAGCTCCTCCTATGTCTTCTGTTTTCAGTTAATGATCTCACCATTCTTCCAAGTCACAAGAGCTTGAAAATTTAATAATTGCATGTAGTTGTAGTCTCTATTAATTTTGCCCTAACTTGAATAATAGTTACCAAATAAGCCTCACTGATTTTAGTCTCAACCTGATCAACTACATCCTTCAGCTAACCCCAGATTCATAGACCTAAATAAAGTTATTCCTAGATCTAAAAGTATGCATGGACATCATGATGACAAGTTTAAAACTTCAAATGCTTTAACCCAGCAATCTTGTCTTCAAAGTTCTTTACTAATTCAAGCCCCCTCCAAACATAATGCTATCATTCCCCTTGGTAGTTCCCAAAGTAGACCTAAGCTTCACCATATGTTCAAGTTATTCTTTCTGCTTCAATTGTCATATACAAGTCCCCTTCCCTTAAAAAAAATCCTTGTTTCTTTCTTTCCTTTTTTTTTTTTTACTTCCATGTTTCAAAAGCACACTCATTCTATAAGGCTCCCTACAATCCCACCTCAATCACATAGCATTTATCAAACACCTCAGTGGAAGTCTCTATCTCTTTCTCTTATAAGCTCATAACAAAGAAATGTTGCCTTCTTATAGAACTTTCCATAGTCTATGTTATTTATAATTATTTAGCCTATGCCTTTCTCATGGACTAGATTATAAACTACATAAGGACAGGGAGGATCTTATATGTTTTTATTTACAAATTGCTCACTGAATCAAACATAAGATTTTACACAGGGCAAGAGCTCAGGAAGAGGTGCGTGTTTCTCTGTGTGTTTATGTATGTGCACATTTTAGTGGAATTGAGTCTTATGCACGCCAAACCTCCAGGAACTCTGCAATTCTTTTCATCAAAGAACCTCATAGACCCTCATGTGCTCCCTGAATAGGTAGACTTTGGAAACCTACCTGAGCTCCAGAACTCAGTCCAATAAATGGCCTGGGTAGGGAATTGAACCTATAAACCTCTATATCAACAGTCTGTAACCAGCAAGTGTTACTTACTTCTATCATAGCATTTATCACACCTTGTAGTAGATGTCTCTTACTTATCCCCTCTACACTGTGACCCCCAAAGGGGCAGAGGCTTTTAGAACTAGCTACCCAGGGCCTCGCCCAGGGCAAATGAGTCTGTTGAATACACCCATGAATACGTAAATAGACCTATATGGAGATCAAGTTCAAATTATTGGTCACATACTTTGACTATTTGGAGAAGCCATTAACTGCAATAATCTTAGGATACCACTGACCCACCTCACTGCAGCCCTAGACAAATGTATTAACCATGGCTGTTTATAAAGCACAACGGGCAGCCTGTTATCATGGGCTTACCATCATTAATTCACCCTCCAAATTTAAAGTGACACCATTATGGTAAGCATTAATAATTTCCAGCATAATAATAGTGATAGCAGCAGGTCATTTTTTGAAAACCATTACCCATGTTTCAATAACATATCCTGAATGCTGCACTTAAAGTAGTCTCCTGAGTAGAGAAGGAAATGGAAATATTCTGATAATAACAGTTTACAGTAATAATGGTTTAGAACTCTAGCTTGAAGTTGCCTGTGTGTGTCCTTTATTTTTTGAATCCCTGGGTAACATCGCTATGGAATCTTATTTTTCAAAAGTACTGGCATGAGCTAATCTCACTTGATAATGCTGCAGTCATAGAATAGCTACAGTCTAAGCAGCTTCAAAAATTTATAGTGCCTTAGAAAGATCAGTGGCTTCAAAATACCAAAGTACAATATGTGACAGCCTCTTATCTGTTAAAAGACTCTGTGCTATACCAATGCACCATTTGGGAATGGACAATTTAGAAAAAAATACTGGATGAAAGCAATGTGTTTAGAGTTTACCTGACCTGGATTTGAAACCTTGGGTTGGTCACTGTCCTTTGGCAAGTTACTTAATACTTCTCCTCCCAAGCTTCTTATGAGATGGAGCTAGTAACACTCACCTCATTTTGTTGGGAAGATTATGTGACATAATATGTATAAAGCACCTGATGGACAAGTACTCAATACACAGTAGCTAGTATTTTATTTTGAGTTGGTATATAGCATATCCAAAGCTGACAACTTAATCTCCAGATGGATCAGTTCACATATTCATGGGTGTATTCAGTAAACTTATTTGCCCTGAGCCAGGCCTTGGAAAGCTAGTCCTAAGAGTCCTTGCCCCTTTGGAGCTTGCAGTGTAGAGGGCATTGATGAGAGACATCTGCAGGGGCTGCAGTAATTGCTATCATAGAGGTAAACACAGTAGAATTCAGAGAAGTCTTCTTGGAGAAGACGGGGCCTCATATTAGACTTGAAAGAAGAGTAGCTATTACCAGGCCAGGATTAAAAAAGGAGGAAGAGAGTCTTCTGCCAAAGGAGACAACATGAACAAAGACTAGCTGATTTTTCTGTTGTAACAGAATGATCTCTCAATCCCACTCAGTCCTTTAGACTCTAAACCCTCAGACAGAGAGAGAATCGTTGGGACAGGAAAAACCCATCCTGTACCTGGGAGAATAACTCAAGCTGTTCACCCTTCTGATACAATGGGGAGCTTGTGGCATGAACTTTCTGTAATTACAATTGCAAATTATTTATATAAAGTTTTAAAAGACTTTCAAGACATGAATAAACTCAATGTTTAGTGGAAGAAAAAATACCATGTTACTTCAGTTCAACTTGATATATTAAAGACATTTCTGGTTTATTAAAGATTAGTTCTAAGAGACTTTAAGAAACATACATATAAGGGCTATTTAGAAAAACTACTATGTACGCCTGAATCAGGAGGATGTTCCTTGTCAGCTGATGTCTAGATCAGAGAGTTTTTTTAACTCATGTGCAAAAATTACAAGTGTCCTAAAATACTGACCATCTTCAGCACTCAGGGGAAATGGGGAGTAGGGATGGAGGCCGCCAGAGTCCTTGACTATTCAACTCTGGAGGTGATTTTTTTCCTTTTGCTCCAGTGTAAAAATAATATTATTCTGTCTGTAGCATGACAAGAAAAGACTGAGAAACATCACTATGAAATTCCATCTTAAAAGGTGAAAATGTTACCATGCATTACACTGAGGCTAAAGAGTTAAGGGAATGATCATCATCATTGTCAATGTCATCATCGTCTTCATTATCACCATCATCAAAAACATCATCATCACCAGTAGTATTTCTCTTTTTTTTTTTTGAGTTGGAGTCTCACTCTGTCGCCCAGACTGGAGTGCAGTGGCCGCTCCCAGGCACTGCAGCCTCGACCTGCTGGGCTCCGGCGATCCTTCTGCCTCAGCCTTCCAAGTAGCCAGAATTATAGGCGCGCACTACCACGCCCGGCTAACTTTTTGATTTTATTGTAGAGATGAGGTCTCGCCTGCCCAGGCGGGTCTCAAACCCGCGGGCTCAGGCAATCCACTCACCTCAGCCTCCCAAAGGCGCGGGATTACAGGCTGAGCCACCGAGCCCGGCTAGTATTTCTCTTATTAATGCAAATGGATACTTTATTCTGAGTCACATTCATTCTCCAAAATATCTTACTGCACTCTTGTTGTCTAGTAATGAACAGGATAAAGGATATTATAATGCATAATACAGAGAAGACAATCAATCTTAATCAGTAGCTGTTGTGTTTGTGACTAATTCTTGACACTACCACCCTAAAATGAGCATGTGTTGGAAGTGAGTATTTATCTGTCACCATATAAAAAAGCCCTAAATATGGAGGCATCAAAAAGTAGTAGTCTCTCTTCACAAAAAGAAAAAATATTCTATTTGAAAAGAGAATGATGAAAACAAAGGCAAGAAATCTTGAAACCCCCTGTCCACTGAGCCTTCTTCTTCTTAAAACAAGACAAAAACTAACCAACCAATCTTCCTACATATCACAATTTGGGTTTTTGCTTTTTCCCCAAATGCTTGTTTGAAAGACCATTAAGGGAATGTTTCAGCCTGGCCAGGTTACCCTAGATTTGCAGCTGTGCTGTCGGTCCAGGGTAGACTCCAAGCAGAAGCTTCCTAATTGGCTGTCAGTGAGTCACTTTTATGCACAGCCTTTTCCTTAAAACTCTTTCCACTCCAGTAACATAGCCTTTCTAAAACAGCCTCAAAACACATTGGAAGTGTAAGTGTGGGGGTGAGAGTAAAAGGAGGACTGGGAGCCACATTGAACTAGGGCATTAACAGCCATGAATATTCCCAAAATATTATCATTGTAAATGTGTTTTGGTCATATTAAGATAGTCAAAACAGTTTGACAAGCATCTGTTTGGTTCTGGCTTTGGCTACTGTGTTCACGACCTGATTAGCTAGTGCTAGTGCCTACAAGGAATTGACAAGAGTGGCAAATCCACTGAGACAACTCTTTGTAAAGGGGAGTTATGGCTGTGTAATACAGTGGTAACCCTAAGCACCCACAAGCTGTTACCCAGGGTATGATAACTTCTACAGAACCAAGGAAAGCAGAAAAGTGAAATCAAAATATTTTCTAATATGCAAATGTGCCCATCCTCCAAACACATTTTTTTCAGACACATATTTTTTTTTCCTTTGAATATGACTATTGCTGCCAGTCGGAATTTGGAGTTGAATTCAAATCTTGACTATGCCACCTAATAGCTGTGTGACCTTAAGTAAGATATTTAATTTTGGAGTCCCATGTTCTTATCTGTAAAAATGGGATCGCTGATTCCTACCTCACAGGACTATTGTGAATTTGCATGTGAAAACAGCACAGTAGGTAACCAATACACGTTAATGTCCTTCCTTTCCTTGCCTAAAATGTTTGAATTAGGACTTGTTACCATTACTAGCACAAGACATACAGAGAAGGCACTTGTCTGCCCTATACAGTATGCCAAAGTGATATCCCAGCTCTTAAAAGCTCTCTCTTCTGAGTAGCTGATGTTGGTTTTCCCAGCGGGATACAGTCTGCCACCACATCCGTCATTTGAAGGAAGTTACTCCTAAGACTTAATATTCTTTTTGGCTGCTCTTGGGCATTGATCTCTATAGATGAGCTATCTGAGCAGAATTCTTTTAACCCCATCTTTCCACATGCAGCATTTAGCCTTCTTAAAGGTCTTCCCACTGCTGCTACTGACTGATTGACTGTCTGGCACATAAGTGCCAACAAATGCCCTTGTTCTTGAAATAATAGACTTTCAAATCATATTGCCTGGGGAGATGAAGTGTTCAGAAAGGAAGCAGGGTATGACAAAAAAATCAAATTGAGCTTTTATTTTCCCACTATTAAGATTCTTAGTTGTAATGTTGAGATGCCACTAAACCCTGAGATGGCGCTAAGCCCCTTTTCAGTTTCCCACTCCTCCTTTTGCTCATCTCATTGAAATACCCATGCTGTAGTGTTATTTATCTCTGAAATCTTTTAGGGCAAGAACTGTGTCTTGAACTTTGTCATAAACTCAGTAACTTACATAATGCCTGTCACATTATAGGTGCTTAAGTGAGAGAATAAATTATTGAAAGAATGAATGCTAGGAAAACAATTTACAAATGGTTTTAGAAAATCATTCAAGAGTTCCATAGCCTTCTCCTCCACTCCCCCTTTTATTGTCTAAATGTACAGAATGAAATATGAGAAAATAACTTTTTTCCACCTTTCCTGAGAAAAATAAACTAATTATTACAGGAGTTTTAATATATCAATTGTGCTTTTTTGACCACCAGCTAAATATGCAGTCCATTATTTAACCCCAGAAAAAAAGAGAAAAGAAATAACTGAAACCCACACACTTGGCACTTAAGACTTTCTACTGTGTGTCATCTTTTTGTTCTCTCATATCACTGTCCCCAAGCCTGAAAATATATTGCAAATGTGCCATTCTTCTCTAAGTCTGGCTTGCAATGCCAGAACTACTACAAATGAGTGTCTCCAGAAAATGTACCTACATATCTGAGACTGGCATCAGTTCAATGGCATTACCTTGGATCTAACAGCAGAGGTCCAATAGAAAGACTTTCCTTACAGAACTGCAGGGGACTTTGAATATTATAGTGTATACAAGCCACTCAGCTCAGTGTTTTGCACATAGTTAGTGTTTGACATACGTATGTGAACTAGTTAGCTAATTTTCTGCTCCTCTGAGTGAGAGGGCATTAAGTTTTCTTACTCCTTCAACTTACTCTTGAATGTACCTTCAAAAAGACCCCAGACAGGATCTCATACTACATTTCTTTCTCCATGATTCTTTGTTGTTGCTCTAATCCAGAAAAGATTACTAGACAAACCAGAAATATATAAAATCACAATTCATTCACTTTTGTCTAACCCTTCCCTGATGCCTTTCCTTTATTCCTACCATGTTTGAAGAGGTTGTTGCCTTTCTTACCAGAGACCTTGCAGTTTTTAACAATCTGTTACACCTTTGTCTCTCTTAAAGAAGCCAGAATTTTATTTTTAAGAGTATCTAAAATGATATGGAAGCAAAGCATTTTCTTTTAAAAAAATTATGCACAGTAATTTTTTTCTTGTATACCATGTGCTGGTTTCTGCTACCCAGATCCACTTCATCTGAATTCTTCTGAAGCTATACCTGCCAACACCCATTTACACCTATTTTCTCCACTCTTGAGCTCTGGCAGTGCTTCCTATACACATTCTACAACTTAGCCATTCCAATATCATAGGTTTTTGGATGCCTAGAGTTTCCTCAGGATAGGTGCTCATTTTCCTTATACTTTTTTTTTAACTTCCCCTAACGTGTTACCTTAGGTTAGATAGTTCTTGGCACAGGACGGATATTTATTATTTGTTGCTGAATGAACACATCATCATTAGGTACAGGATAATTCCTGAAGTGGATGGGGCTATGTAAGGATGGTTCTATTCTCCTTGCTCTATCCCCTGTAGCTACTTCTCTAGCTTCTGCCCAAAGAAACACCCTTAGTTCTGGTTTGTCAATCATAAGCAAAGCTGGGAAGAGATGGCTGTCTTAGATGATTTGCTTTTCAATATGGTAGTTCAGCAAAAATGCCACGGAAACAGATACTCCATCCATCCAGGTTTTCTTATTGTTTGCCTGCCTGCAAAAGACAAACTTTCATCAGCTAAATAATCTTCAATATATCCAGCACCTGGCAACATGAAAACAAGGTAGTTTGCTGCCTTAGTGGGAGAAAATTTATTTTAATTTAACCTAGGAAAACAGCTTTGTAGTCAATTAATACATTTGGACCACGAAGGAAAATAAGAACTATACAGTACTAGATGGAAAGAGAAAGTTAACTACAATTTAAAGATTAGAAAGCACTATACAGAATCAGGCCAGTGTTGGAAACTATCTCATGTTCAAATGAAGAGAGAGAAAACTAGTAAATCCTTTTTTTCTCCCAGTGTGAAGCTTCTATGTCTTATCAAAACTTCTAAAAAAGGGGGAAATGCATTTCACAATCGAATATCTCATATCTGACATTGTTCTATAAGTTTCTGGGGAATTCCAATAATATTGGAGCTATCCAAAGATAAAATTGCTGGAGTAAGGCAGAGAGACTCTAAAGAACTTTGGAAACTGTTTATTGAAGAAGAAAATAAAGAAAAAACACACACACACATTATCTCTTTTAATATACACAATAACTCTATGAAATAGGTACTATTATTAATTCCATTTTAGAAATGAGGAAACAGCTGTTAAGAAAATCACAAATAACCAGAATTAAACGAAATTGTTGTAATATTTAGTTTTCCCCATTCATTTTATTAATACAGAAAGTACAGATCTGGGGAAGATAACAGCAGAGCAAGTCATACTAAGCGAGTACCAGTGTGACTGAGTTTATGGAAAATTTTGTGTAGGAAAGTAAGTGAGCATGTGAGTGGCTAACTGAGTAGGGACTTGGAAGCAAGTAGTCAGGGATCTCCTGGTGAATCGGCTGGTACTTCAGCAGCTCTTCTTGGTCCCTAGCACTTCCCATGGTGAAAAAGCTGAGCGCAATTTTTTTAAAACCAAGAATCCCCTTCTTAGGAAGAAGCTGCCGGGGGAGATTGCTGGCTCCAGGTTCTGCTTCACTACTGCAGTGCTTGGCCAGACACTGGCAACAAGGGCTGTGGAGGGAGCATAGCAAGGGACCCCAGACAAAAGAGGCACCCTGCCACCATCTTGAAAATTGAGCAGGAAAGTGCTCTGGCTTGCTCACCACGGAGCAACGAACTTGACTGGAACTCTGTGACCAGCAGATTAACTATTAAGGGATTGATCAGGACCTGGAGGGAATATCCTGAAAGCACAAACTCCAGAGGGACAGGACGAGTGTTGAGTTTCAGATGCCTCACCCCCTATCTTGATTCAACTTCAGGACAAAGGATGAAGTCAGAAAAGAACGGGGAAGACTTCCAAAGAGATCAGTGGTGAGTCCAGGGTGATCCATACCCCTCCTCAGCAATCCTCTGAAAGTTAGACCCACATGGCTGGGGCTCAACTGAGAAGGACAAACCCAGGCAGAGCCTGGATGTCAGCCACAATAGGAGGACTCCATTCCAGGGTAAGCCTGGCCGGGGCGCCCGATGCCAGTACCTAGAGAAGAGAAAATCCAACAGCTCCCCACCAGAGAGGACCTCCCTGACATAGTAGAGTGGGAGGGGAGGATTGAAGCCCCACCCCCTTCCATTGCCACCCCCTTCTTCCCTGGGCTGGATACTTGGTAGATTGGGAATGGGACCAAGGCTCTTCAGGAGACATCAGAGGGGCAGCTGAGAGGAACAACTATAGAACCTGTCACAAGAAAGCAGGTTTTTGGTTTGTTTGTTTGTTTTTAAATTTTTTTATATTTTTCCTTTGTACATGAATGTGTATGTGAGAGTTTGATCTGTATCCCCCAACTCACTTTTTTAGTTTTTATTCTATCTTTTTTTCTTTCTTTCTTCTTTCATTTCATGTTTTTGGTGTATGTGTGTACATGAAGGATTGAGTGTTCATCCTTCAATTATTTTTTTGCTTTGTTGGTCTTCTCGTTTTTTACTTTACTATATGTGTCAACATATGTGTAAGGGTTTGATTTGAATTCCTTTTTTTCCCTTTTTCGTTTTTTCTTTTTCTTCCTCTTTTTCTTCTTCTTTATTTTGGATTGTGCATGTGTGAGAGTATGTTTGGCTTTCCTTTCTTTTTTGTTGCTTTTTTTTTGTTTTGTTTGCTTTGTTGTTATTCCAGTTTGTTTTGGTGTGTGTGTGTGTGTGTGTGTGTGTGTGTGTGTGTGTGTGTGTGTGTTTAATTGTTCTTTTGCTTTGGTTTCTGCTCTTGTTCTGTTTTTTTTTTTTAATTTTTCTCTGTCTTATTTTATTCTACTTGTCTCTGTTCTCCTCATTGCTGCTAATGTATCTTAGATGCAGAGGATAAACAAATATACTCATTGCATCATCATATAGAGTGGTGGTGGGTCTTAGGGAACCCATACCACAATCAGTGAACATTGTGTTTTACAAGTAGTTTCTGAATCCTAGCTCCCCATCCTTTACCTTAATCGATTCTCAAACTGCAAGAGACAGCAAAGCTTCCCATGCACAGTCCTGTTTCAGAATGCAACAACTTCAGAACCCTGATCAGAGAAGAAGAAAGGGCTGAGGAAGCATCAGAACTGAAAGCCTTTCCCACTGCCAGTGAATAACAGAACTAAAGAGAAAATAAAGAAATTTGTCACAAGTAAGGAAAATTCAATGGAAGAACACAGGTAATTTCCAGTGTGTAAAAGAGAACAAGCTGGGCTCGGTGGCTCAGCCTGCAATCCTGCGCCTTTGGAAGGCTGAGGTGAGTGGATTGCCTGAGCCCACAGGCTCAAGATCTGCCTGGGCAGTGAGACCTCATCTCTACAATAAATCAAAAAATCAGCTGGGTGTGGTAGCACATGCCTGTAATTCCGGCTACTTGGAAGGCTGAGGTGGAAGGATCATGGGAGCCCAGCAGGTCGAGGCTGTGGTGGCCGGGAGAGGCCACTGCACTCTGGTCTGGGTGACAGAGTGAGATTCCAACTCAAAAAAAAAAAAAGAGAACATGCCTGAAAAATCAGACCTCAGAGCCCAAATGATAGAAGTCACCAATGACTGACATCAGAATACAATAGGGATTAGGGAATGGATGGAAAGAGTGAATAGGACCCAAGAAAGACAAGATGCAACACTGAAAGAACTTGTAACAGAGATTTTGGCAATAAAAATTTCATGCAGGAAATAAATAACAATATAATAAACATGGAAAGGAGAATTAATCAAGCAGAAGAAATAATCTCAGAACTTGAAGACCAAAATATGGAATGAATGTGATCTGTAAAAAAAAAACATAGAAAGAAAATTCAGAAAGAAAAACAAAAGCTTCCAAGAGATGTGTGATTATATCAAGAAGTCAAACCGATACCTAAATGGTATCCCAAAAGAGGAAAGGATAATGGAGGACACCTTGGAACAAGTATTCCTGGAGGTTATCCAAGAAAACTTTCCTCATCACACCAGATATGTGACCATCCAAATACAAGAGATACAGACAACTCCTGCAAGTTATCAAATGAGAAGAAGACCAATCCCTAGACACATAGTAATTCACCTACACAAAGTAGGTACAAAAGAAAAAGTCCTAAAGGCAGCAAGAGAGAAAGGTCAGACTACCTACCAGAGGGAAACCAATCAGAATAACAGCAGACTCATCAGCAGAAACACTAAAAGCTAGAAGGGACTGGAGTCCAATATTCAAAGTTCTCAAAGAAACAATTTCGACCAAGAATGTTCACCCAGACAAGCTAAGTTTCATTAGCAATGAATAGTTAAAATCCTTCCCAGACATCCAGTCCCTAAGAGATTATGCAGCTTCCAGACCAGCACTACAGGAGATACTTAAAAAGGTATTAAGCACAGAAGAAAGAAAAGAAAGAATGACCACACACTTCCCAAGAGAACAGCAGAACACAGAACCAACAGAGAGTACATCACAACTGCAAAACTGAAAACACAAACTGACATCAACCCAAAAGCTAAAAAAAATAAATAAATAAACAAACAAAGAAAAAAATTTATAAGAACCTCATGATGGGGATAAACAATCACATTTTAATAATAAGCCTGAGTGTGAATGGACTAAATGCACAACTGAAAAGACATAGAATGGCAAGCTGGATAAAAAAAATACCCAATAATTTGCTGCATCCAGGAAACTCATCTCACCATAAGGGATACACACAGACTGAAAGTTAGAAGATGGAAAATGAGTTTCCAGGCGAATGGATTACAAAAGAAAGCAGGAGTCATGATCTTAATATCAGGCAAAACAACCTTCAAGCTATCAAAAAGTTAAAAAGATATCAAAGAACACTACATAATGGTAAAAGGTTCAATCCATCAACAAGAAATATCCATCCTAAACATATATGCACCCAACACAGGAGCACCAGCATTTATAAAGCAACTACTAAGTAAACTAAAAAAGATATTGACTCTAACACTATTATAGCCAGGGATTTAAATGCTCCACTAACAACCCAAGATAGATCATTGAGGCAAAAATGAACAAAGAGATCTGGAACCTCAACTTGATGTTCAACCTAATGGACTTAATACATACCAAAGGAATACTCCACCCAACAACCACAGAATATACATTCTACTCATCACCACATGGAATGTACTCCAAGATTGATCACATCCTTGGCCATGAATCAAGCATAAATAAATTTCATGAGATTGAAATACTGCCATGCATCTTCTCAGACCACAGCGGAATAAAAATAAATATTAACCCAATAAAGTCCCCTCAAAACCCACAAAGACATGGACACTAAACATGATGATGATGAATGATTACTGGGTCAACACAAAAATCAAAACAGAAATTAAAAGACTCCGGGAAACAAATCAAAATGAAGAAAAATCCTACCAAAATCTCTGGGATGCCATGAAAACAGTTCTAAAAGGGGAATTTATTCCTCTATGAACACACATCAAGAAAATGAAAAGATCGCAGGTCAACAACCTAACAAATCGCCTAAGGGAGCTGAAAAGACAAGACCATCAAAACTCTAGCAAAAGAATCCAACTCACCAAAATAAAAGCCAAAATATGAGACATAGAAGACAAAAATATTATAGAAAAAAATCAACAAAAGACCAGTTCTTATAAAGAATAAACAAGTTTGATGTTCTCCTAGCCAGAATGACCAAGAAAAAGAGGGAAAAGGCCTAAATAAACACAATCAGAAATGCAAAAGATCAAATCACAATTGACCCTGAAGAAATACAAAAAGTTATCAAACCTATATGGAAACAAACTTGATAACCTAAATGAAATGGAGGACTTTCTGACATCACATAACCTCCCAACTGATGGATTTAGAGTCTACCATACTCAGTGATCTATCACAGAAGCAAAGAACAGAGTACCACATGTTCTCACTCATAAGCGGACCCTGAACATTTACCATAATACTGTAAGAAAGGGATTGGCAGTAGTGAGTTACTGCCAGGGTGTGGTGGGTGGACACAACATCAATAAGAATATCTGATCTCAAACTAGGCAACCTGGGGACAAAAGGGAAGCCCAAACCTTACCTGTAGGATGACCAGTTGTATACCTAATCCTGAACTGTATCCCTCATCTTTAAAATAAAATTTTTTAAAAAGAAGTAAAATAAAGAAAGTACAGATCAGAAATGAGAAGTGATTTTATTAGTTACATAGCTCTTTGATAGTAGTATCAAGACCTGATGCTTTCTGGCTTTAAACCTAATGCTCTATTTACTATGTCTAGCTCCTTTTCTGTCCAACCCAAATTCAATCTCTCCACCCTAAACATGTCTCTTTACTTTCTATTCTCAATTTTTTTGTGGAATATGATTTAATATTTCTAGTTTGTATTCATGTGTTACTCAAATATTATTTCTTGAATGTGAAACACTGTGCTAGGTATGGGGATCCTAAAATAATAAACAAAATAAAGATAAAATTGTGGACTTGTTTGCATTTAAAGTCTAATGATCAACTCATACACTAATGAAATTATCATAAAAAGGTAATTGACAACTATGGATATAATTAAGAAGTACTACAGAGTATATTAGTGTACAGTAAACAGAATAATTTGGTCTGGATTGAATATATTCAGGAAAGGTCTTTCAAGGGAAGAAAATTTTAAAGAGCTCAGAAAGATAAGTAGGAGCTGGTCAAGTAGAGCTCAGTATTACCATTTTGAAGTCTATGTATTTGATGGTTTCATTCATTCCATAAAATTCAGAGTTCATTCACTTAAATATTATTTATATTACAGAATTCATTTCATTTCCGATCACCTAGTATAGAATCATGAGCAAACAGATGCTTCAGAAAAGTGTTCTGATGGTAATTATGGGAAAAGAGTGAAAGTCAGTCTCAAACATTGATTAATTAAGTTCACCTAAAAAATGTTGCAAAAAAAGTTTATAGCTGTCTTTAGAATAAAGACATAGCATGAACAAATGCACTAAAATACCCCTTCACAAATCCCAACTGAAATGATTAAACAAATCTATCTACTAGAATTATTAACAATTCCAGCTCCTGTCCCAAGTATTTCTGCAAAT
The DNA here is from genome assembly GCF_000164805.1 of Carlito syrichta. NCBI lineage: Eukaryota > Metazoa > Chordata > Mammalia > Primates > Tarsiidae > Carlito > Carlito syrichta. The sequence continues at coordinate 47,549 of NW_007087801.1, forward strand.
TATAGCATAGTACTAATTTAAATTTATGTTAGTGAGCCACTTCATTTAAGATAGGATAATATTATTATAACAGTACACATATAATTGGAGAATACAAGGAGAATGTACTCACATGTTTGAGAGGCATATGCCAAAATGAGATAAATCCTCTCCATTCAAAAATGAGTTAAACTGACTTGAAAACAACACAAGACAATGTAGTTGTGCTGCAATGTAAAACAAAAGGAAAATAAACTGAAGGAATTGGTGAAGGATGATCATACTGTTAGCTTGGGTTATACCATATTAGACACCCCCACCACTTTGCTAGCTGCCCCAGGATGGAAAATTATCAACCAGGCTAAGCCACAAAGAATCTTGTCTAACACCTAGCCTAACTGCAAGGCTTCCTCTCAACTTACTTAACCACAAGCCTTACCCCCTAGCAACACCAACTGCAAAATTTTCCCCTCAAGTCGTATAACTGCCCTACTCTCTAAACGGTAGTGGGCTTCAGTTTTCTAGAGTCCCCTCCGCAGGTTCTCCTCCTTGGAATAAACCTGTGTTGCTGCTGAGCTGCCCATCTCCCATCTCTCTTTTCATATCCACTCGTTTTCTCGCCCTAATACATACATTTGAAAAAGCTTTACTATAGGAGACAGAAGTTAATTTAAAATAGTATCTGCTTTGAACAGAATAAAATTTGAAGAAATTTAGACTCTGGAATAAGCAAATAGATTGAAAGACAAAACAATTTGACTTAAAAAGGAAATTGACTGAGCCATAGAATGTAAAGAAAAAAAACAAATACTATAACAGATCTTTAATTATATCATAATATTTTTCTTTGGCATTTATTAATGAATCTGCTCTAAAGACCATTTTGTTATTTCCATAGACCTATGCAAAGAAGAGAAAAAAACCTAAAATTAAATAGGCTCTTCTGACTAGCAAGAAAATATACAAATAGCAACTAAACAAATGGCAACGATAATCTTTGAGATTGTCAGTAGGTTAAATATTACAAGATTAACAAGCAATTTCAATTTTCTATCACAAACATAGTAAAATAACCATTGACATTAACACTGTCCCAAGGTTAAGAGTTACATTTCACATGGGATAAGGCTAATCTTTTAAAAGTAGGATATCTCAAGTGAATTTTGAGCAAACTAGTGAAGAATTCAATTTTATGATGACACGATACAGATTAAGTATTGATTTAACTTTAGCAAGCCCTTTATTCCACCTGGCTGATGCTCTTTTTGTTCTTTATACCTGATTTGTAAATACTATCTACCTAGTCCTTATCTTTACAGAAAAGAATGACATGTGGTCCTACTCTTTGCATTCTCAAAAACGATTTTGCCATAACCTTATAAAAAAAAAGGCCAAAAGCATGACAAGTCAATTCAGAGTAAAAGAATGTAAATACTACTTAAATATTTGAAACATAAGAAAAATATAAATTAAACCTAGAATGTGATGCAATTTTTCACCTATATATTTGGCAAAAATTCAAAAATTTAGTAAGATCATGTTCTTGGTGGGGCTGTGGGAAAGTAGGCCCTCTCATACCTAGCTAGTGGGAATGCAAAGCTATATACTTCCCATGGATATGAATTTGGAAAGATTTACCAAACTACCCATTCACTTATCCTTTGACCTAACATTCCCACCTCCAGAAGTTTATCCCAAAAATACATTGCCAAAAATATAAAATGACACCCCGAAAGCTATTCATTGCAAGACTATTTGTAATAGCAAAAAACTAGAAACATCCCAAATGCTTAACAGGAAGGGAATATATTAATAAACTGGGACATCTACACAATGGAGCACCTTACAGCCATAAAAAAGAAATGAGGCAAAGCTGTATATACTACTATGGAGTGATTTCAGAAATATATATTGTTTTGAAAAAAAAAAAGTGGGGGTGCAGAACAGTGTGTTAAATTATACTAGGTTTATATAAGAAAGTGAGAAAAGTTATGAATTATGGATATCTATATCTATATTTGCTTATATTTTTTAAAAGACACAATGGAAGGATAAATCAAAACCTATTTTTAAAATGCAGTTACCTATAAGGAGAGAGAGGGAATAAGATGGAAAAGATAGGAAAATAAGCTAGCCTTCTCATAATGTAATTTGTTTTTGTTTTTGTTTTTACTTTGGAACAATATAAACGTTCTACATAATTATAAAACAAAATTAAATTAGAAAAGCAACTGCTAAAAAGCAAAAATGAAATGAAAGAAATGAGCTTCATTATATATCAAGTTTTTGGCATAACCACAAAAATAATTATTTCAGGGAACTTTAATATAAAATAGTTTTGTTATACATTCCTTGTGGGATGCATCCTAAAGACAAATCTTTTAAAAAAAAATAACTATAGAGGATTCTCAAATTCCTTTCAGTAGTCATTTTGCTAGTAATAATATATTTATATTATTGTTTTGAAAGTAAACACCTAAAGAAGAAATCATATTTGCACAAGAATCCAAGATTTTCAGTATATTATAAAAAATATGTAATTAAAGAGGTTACGTAGAACTCATACATTTGAATTGAAAATATAAGTACAAAATTATGATTATTTTTTCTAGCTCTATCCCCTGAAAAGATAGAAGAGATGATAACTATGATCTCAGTATACAAGATAGGATGGCCCCTGCAATGCCCAGAGCAGACTCAGAAAGGAAAATAGACAAGAAAATATGCAAGTATGGCTCAGTAGGTAGTGAATAAGTGCTGAAATAAGCCAAGTAGAGTTTCTCTATAACAGAGTAAATTGAAATGGAAAGCAAAAGAATAAATTAAAAATACACCAACTACAGGCTGGAAAATATAGAAATAATTTCTGGGCCTAAATAAGAAGAAGAGCAAATGAAAAAGAAGCAAAGATATGGGGGAAATAAAAAGTTTTTCTGAGACAGATAAAGACCTAAGTTGGCAGATGGAAAAGGCTTACTAGATACCAGACTAAATTGACTTTCAAGTGACTAATTTCTAAACACCTACATATGATTGTTTTTTACCTCCATGGATAAAGAAAAAATCTTGCAATTATCCAGACATACTTTTTTTCCCAAAAAGCTGTTTATCTACAACGAAATCAGCCTTTTCTCAGCTCTTTTCTCTGCAAAACTGAATGACTATGAATAGGCTACATACTTACTGTAAGACACACATGTGAAAACCAAGTGACTCAGAAATATTAAAAGTAAAAGAATAGATGAAGGTGAACCAGAAAAATCCTAGCAAAGTGAAATTTGATTTGTCAATATTAGCATTCAAGGCAAAAAGGAAAAGCCAAAGCAATGAACACTGAAAAAGACAAAGTCAATGAATCATGACTCAGATCATCATAGTCAACTTTTTCTTTACCATGTCAAATAATATGAAACAAATAGGCAAATAAAGATCAAAACAAAAAATAATTCGTATTCATATTGATAATCAAAAATATAAAATGTCTTTTAGCCAAAAATGGGTGAGAAATTTATAAAGCAAGTTACAAATTTTAAATGAAAAATACAAAAGAAATAAAAAGGATTGAATTATTTTCCAGAATGAAAATAACTTGTATTAACAACATGTTAATTCTTTCCCAGCATATACCTTTTTTTTTGAGTTAGAGTCTTACGCTGTCTCCCAGAGTGGAGTGCAGTGGCACGTTCCCGGCCACCACAGCCTCGACCTGCGGGCTCCGGAGATCCTTCCGCCTCAGCCTTCCGAGTAGCTGGAATTACAGATGCGCGCTACCACGCCCGGCTGATTTTTTTATTTATTGTAGAGATGAGGTCTCGCCAAGTAGCCCAGGCGGGTCCAGCATATACCTTTAGTGCAATTATAATCCAAAGAATACAGATAATTTTGATCTTCACAACATATTGTTAAAGTTTGCATAAAGAATTTGCACTACCCGGGCTAGGTGGCTCAGCCTGTAATCCCGCTCTTTGGGAGGCTGAGGTGAGTGGATTGCCTGAGCCCGCGGGTTCGAGACCCGCCTGGGCAACTTGGCGAGACCTCATCTCTACAATTAAAAAAAAAAAAATTAGCCGTGCGAGGTAGCGCGCCTCTGTAGTTCCAGCTACTTGGAAGGTTGAAGCGGAAGGATCGCCAGAGCCCAGATGGTCGAGGCACTGGTGGCTGGGAGCGTGCCACTGCACTCCAGTCTGTGCGACAGAGTGAGACTCCAACTGAAAAAAAAAAAAGAATTTGCACTACTAGACAGTGAGCCATATTACAATATTTTTACAATAGAAAGAGCAGCAAAAGGCATATTAATGAAACTAATTGGAATTCTCTAGAGGATAAATTGGTTTACTTAAATATTTGGTATATAATAACAATGTCCTTAACATATACTTGGAGTAGATTATTTAATCATGGCAATGCCTCAATTGGTGAACATTTTCTAAAAATACAAAGTTAGATTGCATATTTTAAAATGCAAAGTAATTTCAGAAAATATTATATTATCTGCTGTTTGGATAGGAAAATTTCTATAAGAAGCATGTAGAAAGCATCTACATAGAAAAAACATGACAGATTTAACTACATAAAGCTGAAAATTTCAGTATGCTAAATAGCATGATAAAATCAAAAGACATGTAATCACTAAGAAAATATTTAAAATACATGCCAAAAAAGACAATATGTACTATATATAATCTAATATATAATGTGATCTTACAAATAGGATCTTACAAGTAAGAAAAAATTGTGTACGCTAACAGATACATGGGAGACTGAAATGGACAAGTATTTCTTAAAGTAGAAATATGCAAAACAAAAGGAAACACAAATTAAAATAAGATCAAGTGGACAGTTGAAAAGTCATATTATAATGTTTGAAATTATAATACCCTATAATTGTGAAAGTGTAGTGAAATAGGCACTGATATAATTATCTGTAGGAATGTAAGTTACACAATATTTCTGAAAGGCAATTTGTTGTATTTATATGCCTCACCCACACAAAAAATGCAAAAAAAAGTATATGTCTTTGAGCCTGCAGTGCAATTCCCAGGAATTTATAAAGAGGCGATAACAATATATTCTAAATACAGATATGATATCATAATAGTAAGCCTCAATACTTATTGAGAGCCTATAGTATACACTATACTACGCTATGTTTGACCTGTTTAAGGTCTATGACAAACTTATAAGGTTGTTAATATTTTCAATTTCATTATACAGTTGAAGAATATGAAGGTTAGAGAAGTTAAGGGACTTGCAAAGATCACAAAGTCAGTGACCATCAAACTCAGGATTCAAACACAGACCCGTATTCCAAAGCCTGAATTATTGAACTATCTCCATATTATAAATAATATAGAGGTTATCAAATTATGATGTATTCATATTGAAAGAATGCCATACAGCTATTAGTGCATACTAACTAATGACAAGAATATGCTCATAATTTACTAAATGAAAAAAATGTTTTACACTTTAAAGCACATATTTTTAAATGTATGTTATTCTAACTATACAAAAACAAAAGTGCCTATATCTGTGCCTACAGGGAATAATGGAAATAGCAGAGACAAGACCAAGTTTTCTCTGTCCATATTTCTCTCTACAGCAGGCTTGAACTTGTGGCACAATGCAGACAGCTGAGATCATGCCCATTATGAGCAGGCTGCTCAGATCATTGGTAGTGGCTTTCTGGGGATCCATGTTTTCTGAAAGCAGTCTCCTGACATCCTTTACCACAGTCTTTCCAATGGTTATGTAAGCTTTTAATTCCCTGAATTGTTCTATGTACCTCTCTAAATGTGTAAAATACCCAAAGTGATTTCTGCTTTTCTGAATGGACATTGTTTGATACAGGATTTAGTATCAGGTGATGGTAAAATATACCCAGTAAAAGATATCAAAGGCACCATAATCTCCTGAAAGGGATTGTATATGTATTGTTGTACAGAACAACATTCAGTTTTTCTTCAAGTTCTTCATTAGCCGTACCTCTGTGCTTCACTAGTAAGAGCTCTATACTAACAACTGTAAAGAAAAAAAAATACTAGCACTAATCAACTCTGTGAACATAAGAAAACAATCCATTCAGGAGAAATGTACCTAGACAGATGTTGAACATGCATGTCTTCAGGATCCTATTCCCCTCTGGGAAATTGGTCTTACTCTACTGAGGTTTGCAGGAAACAGATCTGGCTTGTTTCCTATAACAATTAATCATTGTTATTATTTATAGACAACTTTATTAAAATAGAATTATACTGAATATCAGATTAAGCAGAATTCAAGCTATGTTAAATTGAACACCTAAAATAAAGGGCCAAAAGGGAACAGCAGTGCAAGATCGTAATAATAATAATACCTTGGATTTATATAGCTCTCATCCTTCCACAAACGCAATGTGAATGTGAACAGCATATATAAGTGGATGAAGTAAATGCAGTTTGTGTTTCTCAAGTCTGGATTTAAAAAGCTCCGACAGAAGAGACTAGCAAATGTAGAATCAAGATCTTAAGACCAATCTGAAAAAAACTCCTCATGGAAGCACATACTTCAAAAATTTGTTTGTCATTCCCATTAAATGGGCAGCATCCTCAAAATAAAGCCAAGATTTGTATGTCACAGAGAAGGGGATCAAAATTAATGAACAAATAAGAGGTGATATATTAATGTAACCATCCCTCAGTTACGATAATTAAAATGCTACCTTGTCCATGAAATTTGCCTAAATTTCATAAGCTACAAGTAATTGCTCAATACTTAAAAGGATTTTGCATGGGTGTCATGAGGCACAAATTTAGAACAGTCCCCCTTGTATTGGAATTATTTATGTATATTTCCTGTATATTCATATTTCACTAGACCACTATTTCCCAAACTTAGTTGTTTAGAATCACTTTAGGAATGTATTTTAAAACTAGATTTAGGGGACTTATTCTCAGAGATTCTGATTCTGGGTGTTTTGGATGGGCTCAGGAACCTGCACTTTTTTTTAATTCATTATTTTTATTAGCTTCTTTATTGATCGACTGATTAATTGATTATTTATCTTCTTGCCGTAGTTTACTTTTTGTTTTGAAATTGTGAGGTACAATTCAGCGTTAGGTATAAAAATATTCATTGTGCAGTTACCCTTGTTGAAGAGGTGTGCCCCCCACAGGGGAGATTTCGACTACTATCAATCCCACCATCCCACCTCCCCACTCCGCAGTTTCCCACTACTATCAATCCTTTTCTTATAGTATTACGGTAGCTGTTCAAAGACCACTTATGAGTAAGAACATGTGATACTCAGATCTTTGTTTCTGTGAAAGATCGCTCGGTATTATAAACTCTAATTCCATCCAGTTTGCTGCGAAGTTCATGATTTTGTTCTTTATGGCTGTGTAAGATTCCATTGTGTATATGTACCACACATTTTTATCCAGTCCTCTTTTGATGGGCAGCACAGTTGGTTCCATGTTCTTGCTATTGTGAACAATTCTGTGATAAACATACATGTTCAGGTATCTTTTTTATAGAGTGATTTGAGTTCTTCTGGGTATATTCCCAGTAGGGGGATTGTGGGGTCATATGAAAGGTCGATTTTTAGAACTTTTAGTACCCATGCCATAAGAAATAAGATAGACAAGTGGGATCTCATTAAACTTACAAACTTCTGCAAAGCCAGAGAAACCATCAAGAAAGTAGTGAGACAGCCCACAGACTGGGAAAAATTATGTGCCAACTCCATGTCTGGCAAAGGCCTAACTCAAACATTCTGAAAATAAAAAACAAACAGCCCCATTACAAAATGGGCAAAAGATACGAATAGACATTTCTCAAAAGAAGACATATGAGCAACTAACAGATACATGAAAAAATGTTCGGCCTCACTAGTCATCAAACAAATACAAGTTAAAACTACACTGAGATACCACCTAACTCCAGTCAGAATGGCCATCATCAATAACTCAAAAAATAACAGATGATGGAGAGGATGTAGCAAAAAGGGAACACTTCTATACTGTTGGTGGGGGGTGTAAACTAGTACAGTCTCTGTGAAAACAAGGAACCTGCATGTTTATAAACACTTCAGATAATCTGGTTTGGGTATTTCATGCCAAAACTGTGACTTCTTTGAGGGCAGGGACCTTGTTCCATGTATGTCCATGAAGCATTTTGCACAGTGCTATGCACATAATAGAATGTTCAATAAGTATTCATAAAATAGATGAAGTATGAAATAACTTGATGTACAAGTTTATTTATTTAAAGGATAAAAGAAGCATTATAGTGTTCAAGTGCTGGGGAGCTCAGACAAAGGTAATCTTATGGGCTAAAAAGATGGGCATTGGACGTTTCCTTGGAGGTAAGTGTTTCTTAAGCTAACTCTGAGGAAAATGGAGTTATTTAGAACAGGTAAGCAAAAGGCAGGAGAGCTGGAAGAAAGAGTGAGTACTAATACAAAGGTAAAAATGTATAGAATATATTTGGAAAATAGTTATTTAAAATTCCTATATCTATATTTCTTCATTTTTGAAAGCCAGAAGTTATATACCCCATTTATTTATTTATTTATTTAAGTTGGAGTCTCACTCTGTCGCCCAGACTGGAGTGCAGTGGCCGCTCCCGGCCACCGCAGCCTTGACCTGCTGGGCGCCAGCGATCCTTCCAACTCAGCCTTCCAAGTAGCTGGAATTACAGGCGCGCGCTACCACGCCCAGCTAATTTTTTGATTTATTGTAGAGATGAAATCTCACCAAGTTGCCCAGGCGGGTCTTGAACCCACGGGCTCAGGCAATCCACTCACCTCAGCCTCCCAAGGCGCGGGATTACAGGTTGAGCCACCGAGCCCAGCTGTCCCCTTTAATTTAATATATAATCAACAGGTTTTTGCGCTTTCTTGTTCCTAGTCTTGGGAGAAAAGTATTCAATCTTTCACCATTAAATATCGATTTAGTTGTGGATTTTTTATATATGTCTTTTATCACATTGAGGAAATTCCCTTCTATTCTCATTAGATGAATGTTTTTGCCATGATAGGGCGCTGAATTTTGTCAAAATTTTTTTGGCATTAACTGAGATGATTATGCGCTTTTTATTTTATTGATATGGTGTTATACATCAACTGATTTTTTTGAATACCAAACCTTTCATTGCTGTAATAAATTCCATATGATCATGCTATATCATTCTTTTTATAAATAGCTGGATTCAGCTTGCTAGTATTTTGTTGAAGATTTCTGCATCAACATTCATCAAGAGTTTTTGGTCTATAGTTTTCTTGTGATTGTCCAGTTTTGGTATCAAGGTAATAGTGGCCTCATGTAATGTATTTGGAATTGCTCCCATCTCTTCTACTTTAAATGAAAAGTTTGAAAGAATTAGTAATGACTCTTCATTAAATATTTTCCAGAATTCAGCAATAAAGACTACTGAGCCTGGGTCTTCTAGTAATTTTTATTATTAATTCAATGTTATTACTTGTAATATATCTATTCAAATTGTCAATTTTTAGTAAGTTTGATAATTTGTGTGTCATTCTAGAAATTTATTCTTTTCATCTAAGTGATCTAATTTATTGGCATATAGTTGTTCATAATATTCATGTACAATCCTTTTTATTACTGTACGGTTGATAGTAATGTTCCATCTTTTCATTTCTGATTCTAGTAATGTGAGTCTTCTTTTTTACTTAATCAATCTGGCTGAAGATTTGTCAATTTTGTTACTCTTTTTAATAAAAATAACTGGTGTTATATGTTTTTCTACCCAAAGTGTATTAATTTTACTCTAATATTCATTACATGTTTTCTTATGCTCACTTTAGATTTCATTTGCTCTTGTTTTTCCAATGTTTTAAGGTTACTGTTTTGAGATTTTTAAAAATACAGATGTTTACAGATATAAATTTCTCTCTAAGCAATGCTTTGGCTGCATTTTATAAACTTTGATATGCTGTGTCTTTATTTTCTTTTTTCTCAAAGTATTTTTAAATTTCCTTTTTGATTTCTTCTGTGACTCATTGTTAATCTAGAAGTATTTTGCTCAATATCGACATATTTCAAGTTTTCCAAATTTCTCTCTGTTATTTATTTCATTTTATTGTGGTCAGAGAACATACTTTGTATTATTTCTAAATTTTTAACTTTATTGAATTCTGAAATTATGACTCAGCATATGGTTTATCCTGCAGTATGCTCCATGTGCACTTGACAATAATATATGCTCTTCTGTTGGGTAGAGTGTTTTAAGTATCTGAAGTTTATAGTCTTGTTCAAGTCTTTTATCTCTTTGTTGATCTCCTGCCTAGTTGCTCTATCTACTATGAAAATTATTTAAGTCTCCAACTATCATTGTTGAACTGTTTATTTCTTCCATTAATTCTGTCAATTTTAGTTTCATGATTTTGATGATCTGTTATTATATGCACATATGTTTGTAATTGCTATATTTTCTGACGAAATGACAATTTTAACATTATAAAATGTTCTTCTTTTTCTCCAGCAACACTTTTTAGGAGTCTGTTTTCTCTAATATTAGTATGGCGACTCCAACTTTCTTTTGAGTATTTGTTTGGTATGTCTTTTTCCATTCTTTCACTTTGAATCTATTTGCTTATTTGAATCCAAAGTGTGTATCCTATGCATAGCATATGGTTGAATAATATTGTAAAATATATTCTGGCAATTTCTGCCTTTTGATTGAATTATTTAATCCTATCACAATAAATTAGGTGGATATATACCTGCCATTATACTTTTTGTTTCTGTATGTTGCACATCTTCTTTTTTCCTCATTTATTATTTTTTTTTCATTAAGTGACATTTTCTAATGTAATATTTTAATGTCTTTAATAATTTTCACTACTTTTTAAAGCTATTTCAGTATGCTCTATGGCTGACTATATACATCTTATCAGAATCAGCTTCAGATATATACTAATTTAATTGCAGTGAGATGTAGAAATGTTGTTCTTATATAGCTCTATTCTCTTACCCCCTTTTATGATGTCATACATATTACATCTACAGATAATACAAATCCAACATATGTTATTATAATTTTATTTTATATAATTTTATAGTCTTTAAAGTATCTGAGAGAAGAAAGAACAGCAAGTATATATGTACAACTTTTCTTTTATTAACCTTTTTATTTGCCATTTCATTTGTTCCTATGTATTTGAGCTCCTATTTAGTGTAATTTTCTTAGCCTAATATAGGTTTGCTTCCACCTAACTCTTTGTACTGTTATTGGCAAATATATCACATTTCTGTATATTATAGAACCAGCAATATATTATAACACATATTGTTTTAGAAAACTTTTTAATTACTAAAGAGAAGAATAAAGAAGAAATATACATTTATTACACCTTCCATAATTACAGTTACCTATTTATGCTTTTTAATTTTTTCTGTGGATTCAAATTACAGTACGGGATCATTTGTGTTCTGTCTGGAGATAGTGCTTTAGTATTTTTAGTAAGGCCTGTATACTAGCAAGAAATTATCTCAGTTTTTATGTATTTCACCTACATTTTTGAACGATAGCTTACTGAATATAGGATTCTTGGTCAAAAGTTTATTATTCTTGTGTACTTTATATTTTTTAATTTTTCATTTTAAAGATGTGGGGTACAATTCAGGGTTAAGTGTACAAAATTCATTATGCAGGTACCCTTGTTGATGAGGTGTGCCCCCCTCCCCTGGCAGAATCCCACTATTGCCAATACTCCCCCAGAAATTTCCCACTACTGGCAATCCTTTTCATATAATATTACAATAATTGTTCAGGGTCTGCTTATGAGTGAGAACATGTGATACTCAGTTCTTTGTTTCTGTGATAGATTACTCAGTATTATAGACTCTAAGTCCATTCAAATTGCTGTGAAGCTCATAATTTTGTCCTTCTTTATGGCTGCATGATATTCCATTGTGTATATGCACCGCATTTTTTATCCAGTTCTCTTTTGATGGGCAGCACTCTTGGTTCCATGTTTTTGCTATTGTTAACAATACTGTAATAAATATGCATATGCAGGTATCTCTTTCATAGAGTGATTTGAGTTCTGCCTGGTATATTCCCAGTAGGGGGATCGTGAGGTCGTATAGAAGGTCGATTTTTAGACCTTTTAGTAATCACCAAACTGCCTTCCACAGAGGTTGTACTAGTTTACACTCCCATCAACAGTGTAGAAGTGTTCCCTTTTCGCCATATCCTCTCTAGCATCTATTTTTGAGTTATTGATGATGGCCATTCTGACTAGGGTTAGGTGGTATCTCACTGTGGTTTTAATTTGCATTTCTTTGATGACTAGTGAGGCTGAGCATTTTTTCATGTATCTGTTGGCTGCTCGTGTGTCTTCTTTTGAGAAGTGCCTATTCATATCTTTTGCCCACTTTGAAATGGGTTTTTTTTTTCCTTTTCATCATGTTTGAGTTCCTTGTAGATCCTAGATGTTAGGCCTTTGTCAGATATATGGTTTGCAAATATTTTTCCCATTCCATAGGCTATCTCTCTCTCTGCTCTCTTGGTGATTTCTTTGGCTTTGCAGAAGTTCATCAATTTGATGAGATCTCATTTGTCTATCTCATCTCATATGGCATGAGCACTTGGGGTTTTGATCAGGAATTGATTGACAGCTCCAATTTTCATAAGGGAGTCTCCTGCATTTTCTAAGGTTCTTATAGTTTGAGGTTTTCTGTTTAGATCTTTGAACCATTTAGAGTTTACTTTTGTGTAGTGATAGGTAGGGGTCTTGTTTTAAACTTCTGCATGTGGCCAGCCAGTTTTCCCTGCATCATTTACTGAATAGGTTCTCCTGTACCCAGTGGTTGGTGGTGGAGACTTTGTCGAAGATGTGTTGGCTAAGAAATTGAGATTTTGCTTCTGGAATCTCTATACTGTTCCATTGTTCTATATGTCTGTTCTTGTACCAATAGCCAACTGTTTTGATTATTGTAGCTTTATAATAAAGTTTAAAGTCTGAGAGTGTGATATCTCCCACTTTTTTTTTTTTTTTTTTTTTTTTTTTTTTTTGCTGAGGATTGTTTTGGCTATTCATGGTCATTTACATTTCCATATGAATTCCAGTATTGTCATTTCCAGGTCTGAGAAGAATGCTGTTGGTAATTTAATGGGTATTGCATTAAATCTGTACATTGCCTTGGGTAGGATGGACATCTTAACAATGTTGATTCTTCCAATCCATGACCACGCAATATTTTTCCATTTGTTTGTGTCATCTTTGATTTCTTTGAGCAGTGTTTTGTAGTTTTCATTGTAAAGGTCTTTTATGACTCTGGTTAGGAAGATTCCAAGGTATTTCATTTTGTGTGTGTGTGTGTGTGGCTATTGTGAATGGGATTGTGCTTTTTATTTGGGTTTCTGTTTGTTTATTGTTGATGTATAGAAATGTGACTGTCTTTTGCACATTTATTTTATACACTGAGACTTTGCCAAAGTCCTTTATCAGTGCATGGAGGTTTTTGACAGATTCTCTTGGGTTTTCGAGGTATAGGACCATGTTGTCTGTGTAGAGGGATAACTTCACTTCCTCTTTTCCTATTTGGATACCCCTGATTTCCTTCTCTTGTCTGATTGCTCTAGCTATGACTTTCAAAACTACGTTGAAAAGGAGGGGTGAGAGTGTGCATCCTTGTCTTGTTCTGGTTTTCAGTGGAAATGGTTCCAATTTTTGTCTTTTTAGCAGTATTTTGGCTGTTGGTTTCTCATAGATGGCTCTTACTATTTTCAGGTATGTTCCATCTATGCCTAGATGTTCAAGGATTTTTATCAAGAAGGGGTGCTGGATTTTATCCAAAACTTTTTCCGCATCTAATGATATAATCATGTGTCTTCATGTCCTTTAAATATGTTATCTGGACTCTGACCTCTGGCCTCAATGCCTCTGGCTTCTATTGTTTCTGATGAAAAGTCAGCTGTTAAACATATTAGAGTTTCCTTGTACAGGAACTGACAATTAATTTCGTGAACTTGCCACTGTGCACTTATGTTGGCAACACTATACAAACAACTTGGTAAGATTTCATAACCTTGGTATTTCAGTGTCTCACAGCTATGTTTGTGTCAATGTGTGGTAGTGCCTTGCTGAGTAAAGTTCATTATTGTTGTTGCATGTTTTTGTGTGCCATCATGAGAATGTCAGAGCTATAATTAAAGCAATGAAAAAACATTAAATTTCTTACTATTCTTGGGAAGAGTGAAAGTGAAATCAGAGACATGTTAGTCCAAGTTTATGGAGATAATACCATGAAGAAAATGGAAGTGTACAAATGAATTAAATGTTGTGGGGTTTTTTCCTTCTGAAAGAAGAGAAAACATCACTAATGAGGAGAGATCAAGATAGCCAATAAAACCAGCAGAAAAGATAAAAGCCTTTCAAAAAATTTGTCAAATTGCGCATTAAAATTATTGGCTGACTATTATAAGTATGACAAACCAAATAAACATTGATAGACAAATAGTTAGGAAAATCTTAACTGAAAATCTTGGCATGAGAAAGATGTGTGCAAAAATGGTCCTGAAGGAGCTCTGGCATCACGATAATGCCAGAGCTCACACAACACTGTCTGTGAGGGACTTTTCAGCCAGTAAACAAATAACTGTATTGGAACACCCTCCTTACTCACCTGATCTGGCCCCCAATGATTTTTTCTTTACACAAAAATAAAGGAAATATTGAAAGGGAGAAATTTTGATGACATTCAGGACATCAAGGGTAATACAATGACAGGTCTGATGGCCATTCCGGGAAAGGAGTTTTGAAATTGCTTTGACAAGTGGACAAGCAGCTGGTGTCAGTAAATAACTTCCCAAAGGGAATACTTCAAATGTGACCATAGTGATATTCAGCAGTGAGGTATGTAGCACTATTTCTAGGATGAGTTTGCAAACTTAATTGTCAGACCTCGTAATAGACAAGTCATTTTTTTTCTTGTTGCTTTAAATATCTTATTTCAAGAGTACCTGCATAGTGAATGTTTGATTACCTAACCCTGAACAGTATCCCACACCTTTAAAATAAAATTTAAAAATAAATGAATTGATAAATATTTTATTTTTGCCTTCACCTTTCAGCACTATTACTGTAATATGTCTGTGAATCTCCTTGCATTTATCCTACTTGGAATTTGTTGAGTTTCCTGGATATATAGATTAATGTTGTTCAATAATATATGAGATGCATTTGGGAGGTTTCCTAATTTTTTTTTTTTTTCTGTTTTCTCTTTCCACTTCTCCATTATGTTTATGTGGCTATGTTTAGCAGTTTCTCATATTTCTTTGTCTTTTCTTTTCCTTCATTTTTTTCTGCAGGTTCTTCAGATTATATAATCTATATTGATCTATCCTCAAATTTACTAATGCTTTTGTCTGCCAGTTCAAATACATTGAGGACCAAATACTAGAGGATGAGCAGCTCTTGCAAATTTTGATTTCAGTTACTGTACTTTTTAGCATCAGAATTTTCATTTGTTTTTCAATATGGTTTCTTCTCTGTATTGATAGACTCTATCTGATGTAGCATTATCATCATATTTTCCATTACTTCTTTCGTTATATACATATATGTATGTGTATATATATTTTTCTTTTTTTGTTTTATGGACATATTTGTATTTACTAATTTGAAGTCACTGCATCTGCTTGCTCTCACATTTTTTATAACCTGCTTTTTTTCCGGTGTATGGGTCCTAATTTCCTGTCTTATTGCATGTTTCATAATTTTTTTTGGCTAATGTATTGTAGGAACTCTATGTACTATCTCCCCAGGGCTTGTTATTTGTACTTGTTTGCTTATTTAGTGACTAACTAGATTATTTTAAGAAAACCTAGCACCTCTACCCTCCCAGTCTCTGATGTTTCCCTTAGGTGGGCATAGCTTTGGGTATGGCCATAGTCACCCCGGGATCAATAGTTTTGTCAGGATTCTTTGATAGTTTCTTTCTCAGCCACTTATTGATCCAACTCCACTAGTCCCCTGTTGATTGCCATATTTTTCAACCATTCCTTTGGGTATAAATTGCTCCACAGATTAATTCAGTCAAATCTGGGTTCCTTTGAATGAATAATTTCTGAAGTCAGTTTTTGAGATTCTATCTAATCCTAGGAGAGCTCCTCCCATTTGTCTCTTTGACCACTTTTCTCCAACAAACTAGTCATCCTACAGTTTTGCCTATATCATTGATGAGTTTGCCAATCTCCTCCCAATCACCTTTTACTCCAACTTTTCTTTTTTGAAAGCACCCTTTGAAATTCACATTACTTTCCAAATGGTGTCAGTTTCTTTGAGAAGACATTAGGAGCTACCTGTTATTAGGACCTGATTTTATCCCCAAGAAAAATCCTTGAGCCATGACTCTGGAGCAGATGGTGGAGAAAATTTTATGCTTCTTCTCTCTAAGTGACACCCCCATGATCACATTTTAGGATCTCAGTGTTTGGTGGAGGGACAGGAGAGTAGCTTCAGAATTTTTTAGTTTGTCTCCCTCGGCATGTAACCACCACTTTCTAATTTGGCACAATGGCAATCAGGGGCCCAGAATTTGCAATGACATTGTGCCAAGACAGAGCTTCTGTTCCATGAATAAGAGCTGGGCAGAACAAGGAAGCCCTCACCTCTCACCTGCACTCATCCTGAACATAATAATAGAAAGTTAAAAACAAGATGAGAAATGCTGATTTCCTATTCCTCATAGAAAGATAACCCCCCATTTGGGGCACTTGGGGAGAGAACCCTGTGTTCTTAACTACGCCACTCTAAAGTGGAGTTTCCACTTGACTGAGCTGGGGTGGGGAGGGAAGAGAGAGAGTGAGTTTTGCTTCAAATACCACAGACACTCACTGTTTTTACTGAGTTTTAGCAGATTTTCTTGAATAAACATTTTTTAAAATTTTCTGTATTTCCTTAGGGCAATTTTCAGAGACTTTAAATATTCTTTTCCTAAAAAATAATGTTCACCCATTTATTTGAGGAACAGGTCCACAGAGCTCCTCGGTGTCATACTAGAAGACAGAGGAATCCCTATCTCCTTCTGTTTATAGACATGAAAGACCTGAATCAGCCTGGAGTAGGCTCAGGATAAATGACGCTAGAAAAACTTATTATTAATTACAGTATTTCTTTCCATATAGAGATGTTTTTATTTTTAAAAAAAGTTACAAAGAAAAATTGAGGCCCTTGTATAACAAGAAAGTGTAAACTATCCTGATGAGTAAGAGTGTGGGACAACTTGATCCTTGGTAGGCCAAAGAGGTTGTGCTTAGAATACTTGTTCAATTGTTCAGGAAAAATAGTTGTTTTTTCCACATAACAAAAATAATTCTCATATTTCCCAGAAATCACTGAATTTCTTCAATTATCCTCAAAATTTTTAGACACTATAATTTATTTACTTTTTGAATTTTTAGTATTTTTTTCTTTTCCATTTTTATTTTAGATTAGAGGGTACATGTTAGTGTTTGTTACATGGACATACAGTGTAGTAGTAGGGATTGGGTCTCAGGTGGCCCATTCCCCAGACAGCATCCCATAGGTAATTTCTGATCATTAATCCCCCTCCATTTCCCCCTTTATTGGTGCCCCCACTGTCTATTATTTTCGTCTTTGTGGCCATTTATCTCCTGCAAATAAGTGGAGGACAGTGGTGTTTGGTTTTCTGTTTCTGTGTCAGTTCACTTAAGATATTGATTTCCAACTCCATCCATGTTGCTACAAAGGACATGATTTCATTCTTTTTTATGGTTGCCTACTATTCCATGGTTTATGTATACCACATTTTTATATCTAGCCAATTGTTGCAGACACAATAATATTTTAAAGATTAAATGAGTTTAGCAACTTGGAAGTGGAGTCTGATATCCCAGGAATATTTATTGGGAAATTACTATTTGTAGAGAATTATGATTAAATGTGATGCAACAATAAAAAAGAAATAAAAGACATGAGGAGCTTGGGAGATAGTAAGAGAGAAAATGGATACTCTAAAGCAGTCAGAAAAAAATCATTTTAAACAATATTAATAAGTTCAAGCAATATACCACTTTATAAATGGTATAGCAGGTATGAAAAGTATGTTCTCAGCATGGCAATTTGTGAGGGAAGGCCTCTAAGAGGTGATATGTTCTGATGTGGGTCTTGAAAGAGCTGATACAGATTAAAGTTAACATGATCAAAAAAGAACAACTAACATTTATAAGGCAGTCAAATTATCTAGTCATAATTTTCTGCCTGCAATCATATATACTTGAAAAATAGGAAATATTTTATTTTACTGCAAAATAAATAGCATTTCAGATACAGTTTAGAATTTTGAACAGAAAGTAAATAATAACTTCATTAAGTTACAGGCATTTGTTCAAGTAAACACAGTGGTATATACACTAAACTCTTCCTCTCCTGGTTATTTACAAACCAGTACCTTTGATATATAAGTTTTGTTTAATGACAGTGGCCAGACATTTAATTATTGGACATTACACAAAATGTGTAGAGATTTTTAACTAAAACCTTAAAATCCTGTCATCCTGTTAACAGCCACATTTGCAATGTCTCCCTCCTTTTTTAAGTCAGAAGCTATAGATTCTCTTCATTTTAACTTATGATATACAAGTTTTCAGAGCAAACAAACAAACACCCTTATTAGAAATATGATTTACCAATATTTGGCCCTGTTCTGTAAGTTGTCTTTTCACTATCTTGATAATGTTTTTTGATGCACAAAAGTTTTTAATTCTGATGAAGTCCATTTCATCTGTTTTTTTGTTGTGGTTGCTCATGTTTTTGGTGTCATATTTAAGAAAACATTGCCTCATGAAATATCATGAAGATGTACACCTATGTTTCCTTCTAATAGTTTTATTATTTTAATTTTTACATTTAAGCCCTTGACACAGTTGGTTTTTTTATATATATAATGTGAGATAGGGTTCCAAATTCATTCTTTTGCATATAGATATTCAATTGTCCCAGGACCATTTATTGAAAATACTATTTTTCCCACATTGAATTGCTTGGACAACTTGTAAAAGATCAAATGAGCATTAATCTATGGGTTTATTTCTTGATTCTTATTTCTATTCCATTAATCTCTATATCTATTTTTATGCTAGGACTACACTATTTTGATTACTGTAGCTTAGTTTTAGTTATTGAGAAATGTGAATCATCCAATTTTGTTTTCTTTCTCAATATTATTTTTGGTAACCTGCATCCTTTGCAATTTCATATATATTTTAGGATAAGCTTGTCAATTTCTGCAAAAAAAAAAAAAGCTATAGGAAATTTGACAGAGATTGCATTGAATCAGTTTTTAAATTTGGGAAGTGTTAATATCTTCCAATTCATGATCACAGTAAATCTTTTCATTTATTTAGATCATTTTAGATTAATTTTTATAATGTTTTGTAGTTTTCAGCATTCGTGTTTTGCACACCCTTAGTTAAATTTTTTCTAAGTATTTTATTCTTTTAGATGCTATTATAAATGAAATTGTTTTCCATAGTTTTATTTTTGGATTGTTTGCTGCTAGCGTATAGCAATACAACTGATATTTGTAAATTGGTCTTGTTCCTTGCAACTGTGCTGAATTTTAACTAGTTCTAAAAGCTTTTTTTGTTGTTGCCATTTTGTGTGTGCATGCGTGTGTGGGTGGTTTCGTTCGAGTTTTCTATATTAACTGTAAAAATAATTTTATTTCTCCCATTCTAATATATACATTTTTATTTATTTTCTTACCTAATTGTCCTGAATAAAATGTCTGGTACAACACCAATAGAAATGATAAGAAAAAAACATCATTATCTTGCTTCTGATAGTAAAGAGAAGGTGTTCTGTATGATGATAACTGTGTGTTTTTAATGGATGCTCTTTATAATTTTGTGTAAGCCTTCTTCTATTTCTTGTTTATTGAGTGTTTTATCATAAAAGTGTGTTGTATTTGGTCAAACAACTTTTCTGTGCATTTAATAAGATGATCATGTATTTTTCTTTCATTCTATTAATATAATGTAATACCTTGATTAAAATTTATGTGTTGAACCAGTTTGGCACTCTTTGAATAAAGTCTACATAGTCATAGTATGTAGTCTTTTTAAAATGCTTGTGGATTTTCTCTGCTAGTGTTTTCTTTTTTCTTTTTTTCTTTTTGAATCGGAGTCTCACTCTGTCGCCCAGACTGGAGTGCAGTGGCCGCTCTCGGACACCGCAGCCTCAACCTGCTGGGCTCCGGCGATCCTTCCACCTCAGCCTTCCAAGTAGATGGAACTACAGGCGCGAGCTACCAGGTCCGGCTAATTTTTTTTATTTTTTAGTGTAAAGATGAGGTCTTGCCAAGTTGCC
Organism: Carlito syrichta; assembly: GCF_000164805.1. Taxonomy (NCBI): domain Eukaryota; kingdom Metazoa; phylum Chordata; class Mammalia; order Primates; family Tarsiidae; genus Carlito; species Carlito syrichta. Next base: position 67,869 of record NW_007087801.1, read on the forward strand.
CAGGCGGGTCTCGAACCCACGGGCTCAGGCAATCCACTCACCTCAGCTGCACAAGGCGCAGGATTACAAGCTGAGCCACCGAGCCCGGTTGCTAGTGTTTTCTTACGAAATTTTGTGTTCACATCCATAAATGCTATTCGTCTGAAGGGTGATATCAGAAAGATGGTAAATTAGAATTCCTAGCCCCTTTCTTTTCTCCATGTACACACTGATTTAGCAATGATACATAAACCAATAACATTTGTGAGAAATCTAGACACCATTTAAGAGGTTTTTGCCCACTGAGTGAGTATGCAAAGTCAGTAAAAAAAAAAAAAGTTGAGACAACTTCTTGCTATAATCTATAATTTTTCCTCTTGGCACAGTACCACATAATCAGGAGGAAACCCTCAACCCCCAGCTTCCTACGGGGAAAGAAAGGACTGAACCATACACCCAGAGTTCTGATATTTCTAGGAGTTGCCCAAGGGACTGGTTTCAATATTGCCAGTCTTACAGCATGAATAAGACCTAGCATACTCAAAATACCTAGGGGCTGATGAAGCACACACACACACACACACACACACACACACACACAGAGAGAGAGAGAGAGAGAGAGAGAGAGAGAGAGAGAAATGTGTTCAGAGCATGTTGCTCCCACAGAAGACCCATGGTACAGTAAACAGAAAAAAGAAAGAGCAAGAAATTATGTGCTCCAGAGAAGGAAGGAAGGAAAGAAAGAAAGAAAGAAAGAAAGAAAGAAAGAAAGAAAGAAAGAAAGAAAGAAAGAAAGAAGAAAGAAAGAAAGAAAGAAAGAAAGAAAGAAAGAAAGAAAGAAAGAAAGAAAGAAAGAAAGAAAATTCTTCTAAACAGAAATTTGCATACTTAATTCCAGAGGAGACTCATACACAAACAAGGTTTGAGAAGCCCCTAAAATCTCTGGCAAGGATTATTGGTGAATATTTTCTTTTTTACAAGAACTAGTAGAGTGTCTATTTTTTCTAACAAGCAGATACCAACAGAAAGTGTCAAGGAGAAAAAAAAAGAACATGAAAACATGTCCCAGCAAAAAGAACAAGATAGGCTCCCCAAATCAGCCCTAATGAAACAAAGACAGATGGAAACAATCTAAAACAGCTGTCATAAAGAGAGGCTCCATAAATTCTGGAGGAATAGGTATGAACAAAGTGAAAAGTTTAAGAAAGAATAGTTGATTTTAAAAAAGAACCAAATACAGTAAGTCCCCTGCATATAAACAAGTTCCATTCTTATTGTGCTTCCATAAGTCCAGTTTGTTTGTCAAGTCCAACAGCCTAGAACTTCAGCTAACACAATCAGCTATATAGTAATGTACTGTAATAGGTTTATAATACATTTCACACAAATAATACATAACAAACAAACAAAAAAAATTTTAAATCTTATATTACAGTACCTTGAAAATACAGTAATATGGTACATACAGTACAACACTGGCATACATGGGCTGGCATCAAGTGAACAGGCAAGAGTTACTGATTGGAGGAGGGCAAATAAGTGGGAGATGGTAGAGCTGAAGGATCATCAGTAACAGGAGATAGAGGGCAAGCTGCAATTTCACTCTTGCCAGACATCGATGACATAGGTTCTGGTTCCTTGTTGAATTAAATTCTATCTATCCTCTTGAAGAAAATGATTCAGTGATGTCTGGGTAGTAGCTTTTTTCTCAACATAGATAACACAGTAGCAGCACTGGATTGCATTCTGAATAGCTGCTGCAACCTGAGTATACCGTTCCACATTCAGGTTCTATTCCTCAAAAAACTAACAGTGGTTTCTCAAATAAAGAAAATCTCCTTGCCATTTATGGCATCATGAGTCTCTTTGATTCTTCAGTAACTTCTTCTTCCTCTTGTCTCTCTGTTTTCTTTCTCTGGGCCTCCAATTTCATTAAGTCTTCATTAGTAAGCTCCTTGTGTAGCACAGCAAGGAGTTTAAAGAAGTCACCCTCTTGCTGATCTAGCTCCAGCTTCTCACTGAGGGCCACTAAGTTGCTGAAGACCTCTTTGGACTCCTCATTCACCTTCTCAAATCCATGAAAATTGTGAAAATCTGGCAAAGATTCTTTCACATGACAAACATGAATTAACTTCTGTGATTGGACATGCAAATGCACGTTTATGTCTTTGAATGTTTGCAAGGTTTGTACATAGGGGACCGCTGTAAAACCTAGAAACTGAACAATATAATAACTAAACTAAAAAATTCACTAGAGAGGTTAAACAAAAGACTAGATCAAACAGAAGAAAAAATAAGTAAACACAAAGAAAGACAAATCATTTCAAATTATAAAGTCAGCAGGGCAAAAAGAAAAACAATGCAAAGAATTTTAAAAAGCTTAAGCATTTGATCATACTACAACAGCATCAAAAAGAATAAAACACTGAGGAATAATATTAATCAAAGAGGTGAAAGATTTGAACACTGAAAACTATAAAATATCAATGAATGAAATTAAAGAAGATACAAATAATTAGAAAAGTATTTTGTGTTCGTGGATTGGAGGACTTAATATTGTTCATTCTACTCAAAGCAATCAAAAATGCAATGCAATCAATATGAAAATCCCATTGACATTTTTTGCAGCAAAAGAATGAAACAATATCTAAATTTATATGTAAACACAAAGAACCATGAATAGCCAAAGCAATCTTGAGATGGTAGAATGAAGCTGGAAGCATAACACTTCCTGATTACAAAACATACTAAAAAGCAAGTAGTACAGTACAGTACTAGCATACAGAGAGGCATATAGAAGAGTGGGCCACAATAAAGAACCCCCAAATAACTCCATGCATATATGGTCAGCTAATCTTTAACAAAGATATCAAGAATGAATAATGGAGAAGTGGTAGACTCTTTAACATGGCTTTTGGAAAACTGGATATGATCCACACATAAAATAAAAATTAGACCCTTATATTACACCATACACAAAAATCAACTCCAAACTGATTAAAAACTTAAATGTAAGACTTTAACTATAAAATGCCAAGAAGTATACATAGGGGAAAGACTTACTGACGTTGGAATTGGCAATGATTTCATGGCTACAACACCAATAGCACAGTTCAAAAAAGCAGAAAGAGACAAGCAGGGCTACATCATATTTAAAAAGTTTCTGCATAGCAAATAAAACAATCAACAGAGCAAAAAGGCAACTATAAAAAAGGAAAAGTATTTGTGAATCATATCTCTAATAAGGGGTTAACAATATGGAGCTTCTAAAAAATTGAAAATAGAACTACCATGTGATACAGCAATCCCACTTCTGGTTATTTATCCATAAGAATTGAAATTGGGATCTCAAAGTGATATCTGCACTCCCATGTTCATTGTAGTGTTATTCACAATAGTCAAGATGTAGAAACAACATAAATGCTCATTAATTAATAAGTAGATAAGCCAGACTCGGTGGCTCAGCCTGTAATCCCGCACCTTTGGGAGGCTGAGGTGAGTGGATTGCCTGAGCCCGCGGGTTCGAGACCCGCCTGGGCAGCGAGACCTCATCTCTACAATAAATCAAAAAATCAGCCGGGCATGGTAGCGCATGCCTGTAATTCCGGCTACTGGGAAGGCTGAGGCGGAAGGATCGCCAGAGCCCAGCAGGTCGAGGCTGCGGTGGCCGGAAGCAGCCACTGCACTCCAGTCTGGGCGACAGAGTGAGACTCCAACTCAAAAAAAAAAAAAAAATTAATAAGTAGATAAAGAAAATATGGCATATGTATACAATAAACTGTTATTCAGTCTTAAGGAAAAAAATCCTTTCATATGCCACAACATAGATGAACCAAAAGGACATTATGCTAAGTAAAATAAACCAGTCACAGAAAGACAAATACTGCATGATTACATTTATATGAGGTAGCTAAAACAGTCAAACTCTAGAAACAGAGAGTGAAATGGTGGTTGCTAGGGGCTGAGTGAAAGAAACAATTGAAATTTGCTCTTCAATGTTTCAAAGTTTCAGTTTACAAGATTACTAAATTCTAGAAATACACTGTTCAACATTTCAACTATTGAAAGATTATTGTGTTCATTTGGTGGTGGTATGTCTCCTTGGCTTTTTACGTTTCTTATTGACATATTGATGTCTGCACATTTGGAGACGTGGGGCCTTTCACCAGTCAGCCTGTCAAGAAGTTCTGGGCAAACTGTCTGATGTGGTCTCAGAACAGACTTGCTGCTGGAGTTTTCAGGCAGGCTATCCTGTTGCTTGAGTCTATGGGTTTGAGTCTGAAATTTGGATCCACTGGGGTGAAATTTTTATTTGACCCACCAAATAGGGAATAGGGGAATCCTGAGTCAGTAGGGCTGACCTAACCCTGGGGTGGGCCTTGAGCTTGAGTCTCTAGGAGCCAGCCAGGAGCTGGGATGGACCTGGCACCTGGGTCTATTGGGATGGGCCTTGAGCCTAAACCCATGTGGACTTCCCTGGCATTGGGGTGGGCCTGGTACCTGGGGCCACTAGGTCAGGCCTGTAGCCTGAGTTTGTGAGAACTGGCCTGAAGCTGGGGTCCACTGAGGTGAATGGATCCAGGGTTCACAGGGGCTGGCCTGGATCCTGGGTCTGCAGTAGTGGTCTTGATGCCTCAGTCTGCAGGATCTGGACTGGCACCAGAATCTACTGCTGTGGGCCTAGATCTTGGGTTTGCTGCCAGGTCCCCTGGAACTTGAGGCCACAAGGACTAGCCTAAAGCGTGGGGCCACCCTGGTCCTGGACCAACATGGTGCTTGATTCCATGAGGACCGGTCTGGAGCCTAGGTTCATGATGTTGGCTTGATGCCTGGAACAACTGGTGGTGGCCTGAAACCTAGGGCCATGGGGACCTGCCTGAAGCCTATGTCTGCTGGTACGAGCCTGGAGGTTGGGCATTCAGGTGCTGTTCTAGAGGCTAAGTTCGCAAGGGCTAGCCTGAATTCTGGGACATTGGAAGCTGGTCTAGGACTTGCTACACAGGGGCAGTCCTGAACTTTGGGTTCATTGGAGCGGGTCTAGCACCTGCTGGAGTCTACTGAAACAGACCTGGATCTAGGGTTGGCTGGAGCATGCAGCCACAGGGCCTGGCCTGGCACTGGGCAGGCCTAGAGCCTCTATCTGCAGGTGCCCTTCCTTCCCCCGTGTTTGAGGCCAGAGATGGTGATTAGGTGCTGGGATGGGCCTAAAGCCTGAGGCTGCATGAGGCTAGCTTAGTTAGTGTTGAGTGGCCCTATATCTTCAGTGGCAGGTCAGGTGACTAGGGGATCAGCATGGTGCTGGGTGGGCCTGAAGTCGAGGGCTGTGGAAATCAGTCCAGTGTTGTGGATAGTCTGGAATATGGGCCACTGAAACTGACTTGGCTCTTGGCCAAACCTAGAGCCTGATTCCATGGAGGATGGCCTGGTATGAGGGTGAACTTGAATCTCACAAATGCTGTAGCCTGCCTGACACTGGGCCAGTCCAGGCCTACGGCTGTTGAGGTTGGCCTGGCACTGGGTCAGGCCCAGAGATGGAGTTTCCGAGGCAGGCCTGGAGCTTGTGGTTCTGAGATCCTGCCTGGAGCTTTAGCTAGCCTGGAGGTTCAGTCCTTTTTACTGACCTGGAGCCTGAGGTCACAGGGGTTGGTCTGGTGCTGGGTGGGCCTTGAGACTGTATCCATAAGGACCAACCTGGAGTGTGGGTTCATGGGTGCCAGCCTGATGACTGGGACTGCAACGGTCACCCCAGTGCTGGGCGTGAACTGAAGCCTAATGATAATGATGTGATCTCATGTTGGTCAAGCAGAGATTTTTTTTTTTTTTTTTTAGTATTGTCTTTTTTATCTTTTAATTTTGCTTGACACATAACTGCACATAGTTCTGGAATACAAGAGTGATATTTCAATACATGTATATAATGTGTAATGATCAAATCAGGGTAATTAGTATATCCATCAGAGTAGTGAACAATCAAAATCTTTTTGCTTTTTGAAAATAAACAATAAACTATTGTCAATCATATTCACCCTACAGAGCTATAGAACACTAGAATTCATTCTCCCATCTATCTGTAACTTTGTATCCATTAACTAAACTGTCCCTTACCAGACTCTAATAACCATAATTTTACTTTCTATTTTTATGAGCTCAATTTTTTAGCTCCCACATATAAGTGAGAACATGAGGTATTTATCTTTCTGTGCCAGTTTATTTCACTTAACATAACATCTTCCATGTTCTTCCATGTCTCCAGGAATAACAGAATTTCATTCATTTTATGGTTCAATAGTATTCCATTGTTCATGTATACTACATTTTATTTATCCATTCATCTATTAGTGGACAAATTAGGTTGATTTTTATATCTTGGCTATTGTGTACAGTGCTGCAATAACCATGGGACTGCAGGTATCTTTTCAATATACTAATTTCCTTTCATTTGGATAAATACCTAGTGGTGGGATTTCTGGATCATATGGTACTTCTATTTTTAGTTTTTTGAGGAACTTTCACACTATTTTCCATAGCATCTAGTCCATTTTGCATTTCTACTTGCAGTGTATAAGAGTTCCCTTTTCTCTACATCTTTGCCAGTTGCTATCTTTTTTTTTTGTCTTTTTGGTAATAGGCAGTGATTTGAAGCATATATAGTACACACTCAGCTTAGATTCAGTTGAAGGAACACTGGAGCAGAACCAGACCCAGTACTTTGGAAAAAAAAATTCTGCCTTATAAAGTGTATCTTGAGAAGTATTTTAAAGTGTTTATAATACAAAACAACTTTTAGATAAAACTGAGGCTTAAAGAGAATAGCATAGTTTATTCCAGGTATAGAGTTCATTGTTTGGGTCAAAACTCTAGCTTGGAGAAAGGAAAAGTTCTTTGGCTTTGACCTGCTTTCACAGGCTTTAAATTGCGAAAGATGAGGGAGCTCTCAAAATTTTCACCGTGAGAGTACTTTTCGAGACCTAAGTTCTTCCAAAATAACTATTTGGAGACTCTAGCCTAGTCTGCTATTTGCAATAAAGCAGTGTCTATTCTCAGCTCAGAGTCTGCAGAGTGTAGAAAATGGTGGACTCCTGTAGAGTTTTTCTCTGAGCAGTTTGGAAACTAGAGATGGTATACACTCAGGCTTAGGACTGGTCTTTCTTTGGAAATGCCTGACAGAAAATTGCCAAGCTCTTGGAAAAGTAGCCATTCCTGTTGATTCTTTGTCATTTTTCTCAGACCTGGAAACAAAAATACAGAAATTCATATGGAAACAAAAAAGAGCTCAGATAGCCAAAACAATCCTCATCAAAAGAAACAAAGCAAGAGGTATCACACTTCAAGCTTTAAACTATACTATAAGGCTACAATATTCAAACAGCCTGGTGCTGGTACAAGAACAGGCATATAGACCAATGGAACAGGACAGAGATTCTGGAAGCAAAAATTCAATCTCTCAATCAACTCATCTTTGACAAAGCCATCAGTAACAACCACTGGAGAGAGGTGACCTTATTTAGCAAATGGTGCTTGGGAAACTGGCTGACCACATGCAGAAGAATGAAGCAGGACCTCTACCTATCACCATACACAAAAACCAATCCTAAGAGGATCAAAGACCTAAACATAAAACCTCAAACTATAAGAATCTTAGAAGAAAATGCAAGGGACACCCTTATGTACACTGGAATAGGCAACCCATTCTTGATCAAATCCCCAAAAGTATATACCATAAAAGATAAGATAAACAATGATTCTTATTGAACTCCTTATTGAAGTTCTTTGAGCTTCTTATTCAGGAGTTGATCCACTCCCTACAGAGCCACAGAGATATGGAATGAAGGTGTAAGGAGAGGAGGGAAAGGGAGTGAGAAGGTCAGCACACTAAAAATAAAATAAATATTCTTGTAAAATCTAGAAATTGAGGGAGGAAAGAAAAAGAAAGATGACACTGTGTGGCAATGAAGGAAGTTTATTTTCAAGGTGTTTCTCATTTCCACATTAAATCCCTTCTCAAGGACTTACCTCTAACCAGAAATTCACTATTTACCTCTCCTTAGCTTGGCATATAGTTACAGCTATGCTACTAGGCAGCTGTGACTTTGAGTGCATAACTTGAACCCCTTTGGGTCTCAGTTGCTTCATAGTAAGATGGGAAAATAATAAAATGTACCTTACAGGGCCCTGATAAGAACTCAAGGAGATAATAAAGCAACTGAAAAGCATCTAGTTTCATGCCTGGTACATAAGATATACTTAATTAAATGCCTATTGAATCCAAGTCCATGTGATGAACTTATGTCTCCTCAGATAAAAATGAGCACTGCGTTTATGTTGATGTGTTCTCCCCACTGTAGCATGCATGCATTTGAGCAGTCTTTTACTATCTCAATTTGAAGTATTCACAGGTGATAAATACTTCAGGAAAGAAACATAAATAAAAATGATTTTTGGTGGGGTTTTGAGGGAATGCAAGAGCCTTTGCACTTTGGCTGTGAAAAGAGCGCAGTAAAATAATTAGCTACGGGTAACTTGTCAGACCAAAGTTCTAACTCTTTGTATTAACAAAACCAAACTCAATGAGCCATACCAGAAATCTAAAACCAGGGAACAGTAGTCACAATGTCAACCCAGCTAGATTTGTCCTATGTTTGTGGAGAATGACTCATACCAGTGATCTAGTTCTTTGGACATCATCAAATATAAGACCTTAGCCTCAACAACAACCTGGAGCACGAATTAAACACTTGTTATACTTCAGACACTACACTAAAAGTCTGTCCATGTATTGTCTTATTTAATCTTCACAAATACTTTATGGAGGAAGTAATGTTATTATGCATTTTTTACATAAAAATGCATTAGATGAGGTAACTGAATCTCAATTAAGCTGCGTATTTTGCTAAAGATCATACAGCAAGTAAATGATAGGGCTGGCATTTAAGCCTATATCAATCTGACTCCAAAGTCCATGTTCTTAATTATTACACAGACTCTCAGTGGGATCTTTTTCTTTTACTGTTCTTACCATTGCTGCATAATAATCCATTCCAATATTAATGACATAAAAGTAATTGCTTTATTAGGCTCACAAATTCTGTTGGTGAGGAATTTAAAGAGGTCATGGGGGGATGTGGGGAGATTTTTGTTTCTTCTCCACAATATCTGGGGCCTTAGCTGAGAAAACTCAAATACTTTGAGGATCAAACCAGCTTGATCTGAAGAATCCATTTCAAAATGGCTTCTCCACTCCCACGTCTGCTGGTTTTTGTTGGCTGAAAATTGGGATCTGGATCTCATCTAGGGCTATCAACTAATATACTTACATATTATATACCCATGTAACCTGAGTTTCCTTCATCATGGTAGTCTAAGAGTAGCTAGACTTCTTATATGATAGTTCATCTCCAAAAACAAATGCCCCAGTGGACAAGGCAGAAAATGCATTGTCTCTCTTTTCAATGCCACATTGCCTATTTCAGTCTAGATTGCTGGCAAGTTGTTGGTTAGTCTAGTTCTCAGATCAATTTCTTTGTCTTTTGATATGGTTTGTTGGGTGTATAAACATAGCCTGAGGCAATACAGAAAAAAGTTACCTGTTTACCTTTAAGAAAAGCAATACATCTTGTGTAAAAATGCTCCAAGGCATGCAAATATTGGTTTCAGCTTATTCTTACAAGAAAATAATCTTGCTTTGAGTACCTATTTTGTGTTATAGACTGTGATAGGAGCTAAAAAATATTAGCAGAATTGTATGATCTCTCTTCCTAGAGCTTAGTAAGATTTGCACAGCACTGGAATAGAAATCAGACAACTTCTTTGCCATTTCTCCCATGAACCTGAGCAAATCATTTATCTTGTCAGAACATCACTTTGTTTATTTAGCAAGAGGAGAATCTTCCCGATCTAATATATAGGCTTCTAGAAGATGACAAAAGCTCACATTTTAAAAGAATGAAGCACTAAATAAATATAAAATATAATCATATTTGGGAAGAAGTTATCTCCACCACCAAACGCCATATAAAGTAGATACCAACCTTTACAGAAATTGACCAGTAGTTTATTCACAAAGTACTAGAGAGAATGCCAAGTGGATTCTGTGAAAGTATTCAGAAGTGAAGACTGCGTGAATATAAAACCTAAATATGGTAAGTAGGCTATTAATCAGCTACTTTTATACAACAAATCCCCCCAAAACTCAATAGCATACAAGAATAATCATTTATTCTCACAGTAATTAGTCTTCAGATCACTTGAGTTTGTCTGGTTTAAGTTGGCTAATCTGACTCCAAGCTGTGGGTTAGGTCCAGATCTGTTCCTTGCATCTCTTATTTTTTGGACCAGCAAAGTACTCGAAGCAAGGTCAACTCACAGTGATGATGGCAGAAGCATAAAAAGAGCTAATCTCAACCAGATAAGCACATTTTACAGCTGCTTTTTCCTACATGTCCAGCAACACCACAATGGCCAAAACAAGTCACATAACCGAACCCAACACCTAAGGACAGAGATGTATATTTTGTCCATCATGGAACCATTGCAAGGATGTAATTATATAATATCATTTCAAGAAAGTAAAGAATTATAATCAACAATTAAATCTAACACAGTAAAAGAATGTGAGAAAGGTCAGTAAAATGTGAGTATAGTTCAATAGTATACATGGGGCATGAGAGTGAAGAAGGAGGCAAGGAATGTGGGGAGAGCAGTTAACATATGACACATAACACAAGGTTACCAATAGATGCTTTTAATTTTTATGGCATGGTGCTAGGAAGAGTTTATCTCTTCAATTGTTTACTTAAAAGAAGAATTTGAGTCAATGTGACGTATTTCTGTTGTTTATATATGCCCTAACGAATCTTAAAAGACTAAGTGAGTTGGCAAGAAAAGAATTAGTATTTGATGATTTCAGTGTAATTCCTGGGGCCTTCCTAGAGCCATCTGTGAGGTGAATCTTGGCAAAGGAGCAAATTAAATAATGGTGTCATTAAGCAACATGCATATTCATGCAGATGCTGCTGTTTACATATTCTTTTCTGTCATGACTAAATAAAACACAGCATTTTTACGTGCAAATCACTGCATAATGATTTTTCCACACTTTAAAATGACTGAAGGGGGTGTTACTGGGTGCAGGCTTTCCAAATTCTTAGGAACTATGGTGAGTTACCAAAACAAAAGGTCAGTTAATAAGATCCATTGAATTAAGAAATGGGTTATCAGAACTTTGAGCCCAAGGAGAAAGGGCATCTGTAAAACATAAGGACCTAGGCAAAGATAAATCAGCAGCAAGGTAGACTACAAAAATCAAGAAGCCCCAATGATAAGAATGAGGTAAAAGGAAAGAGAATTAATGTTAATATTGGCCATATTTCCCCATGGAACTGATATTTAAGGTGTTTCTTGAATAAATAGAAATTGATCCTTCTGGTCTTAAAATTTTAAACTTATATTTGCCTTATCTGAGTTCTTTCCTCAGGAGACTTATCCTCACAAAAGTACCTGAAGCTCACTGGAACACTGCATCCAGGCAATGAGATACCAGACTCCACACTCAACATTATTGCTTCCTTGCCCCTTCCAAATTGCTGTTTTATATTTCTTCCCTTATTATATAAATCCCCCATTTTAATTGGTTGGTGAGATGTATTTGAAACTGATTTCCGATTCTCCTTGGCTGATGTCACTCAATCAAAAGCCTTCTTCTCTGGCAATACTTCTTAGGTGTCTTATATACATAAAGTAAAGTAATCCTCTTAATCACTTCTATAATTTGAATATTCCCCCCTCCAAAACTCGTGAAACTAACTCATGAGTTAATCCTTAATGTGGCAGTATTGAGAGATGGGAGTTCTAAGAGATGATTGAGTCATGAAGGCTCCACCTTCATAGATGTGTTAATCCACTCATGTATTAATGGGTTAATGGGTTATCAGGGAATGGGACTGGTTACTGTGTAAGAGAAAGACAGTCTTAAGCTAGCATGCTCAGCTCCCCACACCTCTTACTATGTGATGTCCTGCACAACCTAGGAACTTTGCAGAGTCTCCACCAGCAAGAAGGTTCTCACCAGATGCAGCCCCTCCGCCTTGAACTTCTCAGCCTCCATAACTGTAAGAAACAAATTTATTTTCCTTATATATTATGCAGTTTTAGGTATTCTGATAAAAGCAACAGAAAATGGGATGAAATATATGGTACGTCATTCTCATTTTACAGACTAAAAAACTGAGAATCATTGAGGTAAAAATGGCTTGCTTAAATACACACTAGCTAATATGTTGCAAAACTGAGCTCAGTTCTCTCTGAATACATTTATATCCTTTACATCCTCTCTAAAGTCTATATCTTTCCACCACAGCAAGTTAGCTTCATGAAAACAGAACTGACATATTTGGGGAAATGGTTAGGCAAAAGGTATACAGTAGGTTCACAAGAAATAAGCAAATATGGGATAGGGTGACATGAGGGTGGGAAGCAGCAAATAGGACAAAATAGAAAAAAGTAGCATAAAGAATAAAGAAGAACCCTAAGTTGTCTTTATATCCTCTCCCCCTAAGAACCAATCTTGAGTGAGACTGGCCTGAAGCCTTGAAGAGAACAAATATAGACATAAGCCTCAATGCTCAACACTTTGAGCTGGCAAGTGGGGTCTTGCATTCAAAGAATTCTCTGTCAGAGGCTTTTCCCTGATAAAACCTTTATGTGGATATTAGCACAACTGGCTTCTTTGGTCTATCAACTAGTGAATAGCTTGTGTAAATATTAAAATGGAGAAAAATACCATTGAGTGAACTCTATGTTTGTTCCTCTGCTGGTCCATTTAATATTAATGTTTGCAGAGAAAGCTGTTTATAACTGCTTACTTTGGTCCTCTAAGCAAAGAGCACTAGAAGACTAGTATTTGCATTAGGAAACCACCATATTTGGGCCCTGAGGAGAAGAATATCAGGCAGAACTTCTCTTTTTCTGAAAAGCAGAGATGTCTTTTGAGAGCCCTGACTGAGGGTGAAAAAAAAAAAATAAGGTAAGCTAAATACCAAGATATAAAATTTACCATGAAGTTTTGTGTGAACCAAATTAATGTTGAATAGAAATTCTTAAATTATATAAATTGGCCAGATAAAGCCTTTTCTGCTACTAGTAAGGTTGACCATACATGCAAATGATCTGAGTCAGGGATTTATTAATCTATTTCAGTCATTTAATCAGGTAAGCATAATATTCCATGCTGAAGATTTAATTGTTCATATTGAAAAGCATTTTGATCCTTCTAAAAATGTAAACATCCTAGGCAGGATTAATCTCGTCAGTTAATAGTTTTATCTAAAACAGAAGTCAGTAGACTTTTTCCAAAAAGGACCAGATAGTAAATATTTTTTGGTTTTACCATGACTGCTCAACTCTACTATTGTAGCACAGAAAATGTGTAAAAGTAGATGTGCAGTATTCCAATAAAACTATGAAGGGGGACCCCAAACACCCAAAATTTATTATTTTTAAAAATGTGTATTTATTTTTACATGTTTAACCTTCAGTCATTTTCAAAGTACTTTCCATTTGATTCAACGCACCTATTAAGATGCTTTCTCCACTGCTCAAAACCATTTTTGAACTTGTCTATTTTGATGCCTTTTAGTGCTTCTGCCATTTTTTGCTTCACCTCTTCCACACTGGCAAAAAGTTTCCCATTGAGGGCTTTTTATCATCTGGAGAATAACGACAACAACAAAAAAGTCACTTAGGGTGAGATGGAATGAATAAGGAGGGTTGGGCACGGTGTCATTCTGTTTTTGGTCAAAAACTGCTGAACACTCATCATGGCATGGGTAGGTGAACTCCTAAATAATCCAACATGAAATGGACAAACACACTGAAAGAACCGCCAGTGGATAGATAGATAGATAGATAGATAGATAGATAGATAGATAGATAGATAGATAATTGAAGCTGAACTCAGCTTCTCACAATGCTAGCTGGTACAATGATACTGATGGATTCCTAGAACTAGAACACTTACCTAGGAGGGTAATCCTATACTACAAGGGGCCTACCTTCCAAAAAATAATTACAGGGGTTTTTTTGGTTCCTACCTCGTACTTATAGTTAATAAGCCAATTAGTATTCTGTCAGACACCAAGCCTATATTTTGTGCTTTTATTATGGGCATCAATTGACCCCAGATACAGAGATATGGTGTTCAGAATCAGCCTTACTCAAAGATAGCAGAAACAGTGGAGTGAGGGGGTGGGTTAAAGCTTTGATATGGGGCATAAAAAGACAAGTTTTTTAGTTTTATTATTTTTATTTTTGAGTTGGTATCTCACTCCGTCACCCAGGCTGGAGTACAGCGTCATACTCACGGCCACCCCAGCATCGACCTGCTGGCCTCCAGCAATCCTTCGGCCTCAGCCTTCCAAGTAGCCAGAACTATAACCACGCGCTATCACACCTGGCTAATTTTTTTTTAATTGTAGAAATGAGGTCTCTCTAAGTTGTCCGGGCGGATCTCAAACCCACAGGCTCAGGCAGTCCACTCACTTCGGCCTTCCAAAGTGCTAGGATCACAGGCTGAGCCACCTAGCCTGGCCAAAATGCACATCTTGAGTCAGTATCAAATCATACAAAGAGCTTGAAATGTGTCACTCCTGTCCTTAAAACAAGAAAAGACTGAACAAACAAACAAAATCAATAATTTCTTAACCCTACATGAGACCTGAAGTCACAGAATGAATGGTTACCCCAAAATTTGGAGAGACGGTCACATGCAGAAATATTACCTTCAAAACTTCCTTACCTGAAACAGAAGTCACAGAAATTCTTAATCAGGTAGGGACTTTTAAATTATTATTTAGACAAATTTCTTAAGGTTGAATGCAGACTACTTTTAAAGTGAAATATTTCTGGGTAATACAAGGGCTTTTCACATATATGTAGGGTTTTCACTCCAGGAATTCACCAGGTTCTCACAGGAAGGATCAGGAAAAGACTCTTCCTGATCTTTGCTGGTACTTACTCATAAGTAATTAATACGATTAATATGTATCAAATAATATGATTTAATATGTTTTTAAAAGAAGCAAAAATGCTATGCCAAGAAAGGAGATACAATGAAGTCATATGATATACTTAATTAGTACCAGATAAGGCAAAAAAGAGGGAAAAAGAAATAAGGAAACATGAAACTAACAGAAAACAGTTGCATAGATGGTATGTTGTAACCCAACTATAACAATAATCAATTAATTTTTAAAAGATAGAGATTGCCAAAATAAATTTGTTGAAAGACTCAAATATGTGTTTATATGCTGTCTATAAGAAAATCATTTAAAATATAAGGTCTTACATATATTAAAAATGAGTAGCAGAGAAAGAATACTATGCTAATACTAATCAAAAGAAATTTGAAGTTGTTATATTAATCTCGGACAAAGTAGACTTCAGAATGTGGGGAATTATTAGAGATAAAGAAGGACATTGCATAATGATAAAGGGGTCAATTCCCTGAAGACATATGCTATGCTTGAATATTTGACCCTCCAAACATCATGTTGAAATTTGATCCCCAGTGTTGAAAGTGGGACCTAATTGGGAGGTGTTTGGGGTCCTGGGGGAGATACCTCATGAATTGATTAATACTCTCCCTGGGAAGAAGGGAAGGAGAGTTCTTGCTCCATTAGTTCTCACCAGAGCTGGTGTTGAAAAGAACCTGACACCTCCCTCCTCTCTCTTTCTCTAGCCCTCTCACCATGTGTTTTCTACATACACAGTTCTTCATGTGTATGGCAGTGTACCATGAGTGGAAGCATGCTGAAGCCCTCACCAGAAGCAGATGTTGGTGTTATGCTTCTTGTACAGTCCGCAGAATTTTGAGCCAAATAAAATTATTTTCTTTATAAATTAGCTAGCCTTGAGTACTTTTTATAACAACATAAATGGACTAAGACAGCAAAAGAATACTAAAAATATAAGCAAGTCATAACAGCATCAAAATTCATAAGACAAAAAACTAATACAATCTAAAGAAAAAAATAGACAAATCAACTATTATTCTTGGAGACTTTAATATCCCTCTGTTGTAATTGATAGATTAAGCAGGCAAAAACATTCAATAAGAATACAGGTGACCTGTATGGCCTTTCTATCAGTCAACTTGATCTAATTGATATTTATAAAACATTTCATTTAATAGCAGCACAATACACAATCTGCTTAAACTTACAGGGAAATCCACCAAGACTATATTCTGGGTTGTAAAACACACATCTTAAAATTTTTGAAAGACTATAAATTATATAAAGTATGTTCTGAGATCAGAAAGGAATTGAACTAGAAATCAATAATAAAAATATTGCTAGAAAATTCCCAGACATTTAGAAATTGAGCAACACACTTCTAAATAGACCATGACCCAAATAAGTCTTCAGACAAATTTTTAAATATTTTAAATTAAATATAAATGAAAAACTATCTTGTCAAAATGTGTGAAATACAGTTAAAGCAATGCTCAGAGGTAAATATCTAATATTAAATACATATACTGTTTTAAAAACATATAAAATTAATAGTCTAAGTTTCTACTTTAGGAAACTAGAGAAAGAAGGGTAAAATAAACACAAAGAGAGCAAAGAAAGAAAATCATAAATATTAAAGCAGAAATCAATGAAATTAAAAATAGAGAAACAATAGAGAATATGAATATAAAACCAGAATGTGATTCTTTGGAATGAGCAATAAAATTGTTAAACCTCTAGCAAAGTTAACTAAGAAAAAAAGAGAGAAGACACAAATTATCAATGTCATAAATGAAGAATGGTCAACACTACTGATTCTGAGGACATTAAAAGGATAATAAGAAAATATTATGAACAACTAAAAGACCACAAATGCGATAACTTAGAAGAAATTGACCAAATCCTTGAAAGACATGACCTCCCAAAACTTACTCAATTAAAAAAGATAACATAAATAGCTCTCTATTTACTAAAATAAATAAATTTGTAATTTAAACATTTCCTCCAAAAAGAATATGCCATGTCTAGATAACGTTATTGATGAATGCTGAATTTTATCAATTTTAAGGAAGATAGAACTTAAAAATTAATCATTTTCAGAAAGTTTAAAAAGAAGGCACACTTTGCAGATCATTTTATATGGTCAGAAGTACCCTATTAACAACACAAGACAAAAAAAATCACAAAATACTATAGATCATTATCTGTAATGAGCATAATGCAAAAATCTTAACACTATTGGCAAATCAAATCCAGCAATGCTGAATTTTTATGCTAAAAAAACCACAATTAAGTGAGGTTCATTCCAGAAATGCAAAGATTTTTCAGCAATCATAAATAAATCAATGACATTCTACATATTAACAAACAATATGAAAACATATTAGCATGTCAGTACATGCAAAAATAATCCAACAAGATTCCAAACCTAAATCATAATAAAAATATTATATAAACCAACAAAAAATAAAAATAGAAACTTTTTAAACTTATAAATGGAATTAATGAAAAACTTACAGCTAATATTGTACTTAACCATGAGAGAATTTTAGCTATTTGGAAATACCATACTGTGCAATTTAACATATTGACAAAATGATTTCAAAATTTATAAGTAAAGACAAATAAATTAGAATAGTCAATCAACACAATTCTAAAAAACAAGGTTGGAAGACTGACATTACCCAATTTCGAGAACTACAGTAAAACTCCAGTAATCATGACAGTGCAATATTGCTGAAACTGTAGATATACTAATCAAGAAAACAGAATAGAATGCCCAAAAGTAGACACATACAAATATAATCAACCGATTTTTGGCAGAAGTATAAAGACAATATAATGAAAAAAAAATAGATAGTCTTGCTAATAAATGGTGCTGAAACAATTGGAAATCCATATTTAAAAAGTGAATAAATAAACTTGGACAAAGAGCTTACACCTTAAATTAAAAATTAACTTGAAATGAACCATACAACTAAATGTAAATTGAAACATTATAAAACTTCTAGAAATAATAGGAGAAAAGTTGTTATTTTGACCTTAGTGAGAAGTTTATATATAATACCAAAAGCATGACTCATAAAAAATGGTAAGTTCGACTTTATTAAAATGAAAAAGGAAAAAAAAACTTGCTCTGTGAAAGACACTGTTCAGAGAATGAACAGCTAAGCCACAGATAGGGGGGAAAATTGCAAATTATATACCTGCTATAGGACATGTAGTCAGACTACACAAATGAGACTTAAAAATTAAAGGTCAACAAAAAAAGCAAACAAATTAAAGAATGGACCAAAAAAGCAACAAACAACCCATCAAAGAAAATATACAGAGAAAAAATAGACATTTAAAAGGATGTTCAATATAATTTATCTTTGAATAAATGTAAATTAAAGCAACAATGAGATACCAATAAAGATTAGAATGGCAAAAATAGAACACACACACAAACACATGTAACAATAGCAAATACTGGTGAGAATGCAGGAATGCAAATTAATACAACCATTTTGGAAGACAGTTTGGCAATTTCATATACACATTTTCTTACCATATGACCCAATCATCATACTCCTAGGTATTTATTTAACTGACTTGAAAACAGTCCCACAGAAACATCTCATGTGAATGTATATAGCAGCTTTATTCATAATCATCAAAAACTGAAAGCAAACAAGATATCTTTCAATAGGTGAATGGATGAACAATCTATGCTGCATCCATACAACGGGATGCTATTTAGTGATAAAAAGGAATATATTATAAATCCACACAATAATATGGATGAATCTTAAATGCATATTGCTAAGTGAAAGAAGCCACTATGAGAAGGCTGCATCTTGCATAATTTTGTTGATATAACATTCTAGAAAAGGCAAAACAATAGAAACACAGATCAACAGTTACAAGGGATTTGTGGGGGGGGTGAAAATTGAATATGTGTAGCACAGGAAATTTGGGAGGGTGGTAAAATTACTCTATATGATACTATAGGGTTGAATACATTACAGTATGTATTTGTTAAAACATGTTTTGTGTGTTTCTTAGTGTCCAAACATGGACACTAAAAAACATACTGCTAAACATCCCCTGGGTCAACACAGAAATGAAGACAGAAATTAAAAGATTCCTGGAAACAAACAAAAACAAAGACACATCTTATCAAAATCTCTGAGATGCCATGAAAACAGTATTAAGAGGAAAACTTATAGCTCTGCAAACACACATCAAGAAAACTGAAAGATCACAAGTAAATAGCCTAATATCACACTTAAGAGAGTTATAAAGGCAAGACCACCAAAATCCTAACTTTAGCAGAAGGATACAGATCACTAAAATGAGGTCGCAGCTGCAAGGCACAGCAGAAAAAAAAATCATAGAAAAAATCAACAAGATAAAAAGTTGGCTCTTTGAGAGGATAAATAAGATCTACAGACCCTTAACAAAATTGACTAAGAAAAAGAAAGAAAAAACTCAAATAAATACAATTAGAAACACAAAAGATTGCATTACAACTGATTCAGAAGAAATTCAAAAGATTATCAGAGATTACTATGCAAACCTGTATGGAAATAAACTTGAAAAACTAAGGGAAATGGAAGACTTTCTGACATCACACAACCTTTCAAGGTTGAAACGAGAAGAAATTGAAACCCTAAACAGACCAATAACAATCCAGGAAATAGACTTCGTCATAAGAAATTTACCTACAAAAAAAAGCCCTGGACCAGACAGCTTTCCAGCTGAATTCTACAAAACATATATGGAGGAACTGATACCAATCCTATCGAAAGTATTCTGGACAATCAAGAAAGATGCAACTCTCCTCAAATCATTTTATGAACCTAACATCACACTGATACCCAAACTGGGTAAAGACCCAACAAGGAAAAAGAACTACTAGCCAATCTCCTTAATGAACATAGATGCAAAGATTCTCAATAAGATCCTAGCAAATAGGATCTAGCAACACATCTCAAGAAACGTGCACCATGATCAAGTTGGCTTCATTCCTCGCATGCAGGGCTGGTCCAACATTCATAAGACCATAAACACGAGTCGGGTCCCGGCAGCAGCGGCAGCGCCGTCCTGTTCTCTGGCTCTCCTCGCCATCTCTACTCCTCGCTTCCGGAAACATGGCCTCTGGTGTGGCTGTCTCTGATGGCGTCATCAAGGTGTTCAATGACATGAAGGTGCGCAAGTCTTCCACACCAGAGGAGGTAAAGAAGAGCAAGAAGGCGTTGCTCTTCTGCTTGAGCGAGGACAAGAAGAACATCATCCTGGAGGAGGGCAAGCAGATCCTGGTAGGTGATGTGGGCCAGACTGTCGATGACCCCTACGCCACCTTTGTCAAGATGCTGTCAGATAAGGACTGCCGCTATGCCCTCTATGATGCAACCTATGAGACCAAGGAGAGCAAGAAGGAGGACCTGGTGTTTATCTTCTGGGCTCCTGAGTGTGCACCCCTTAAAAGTAAAATGATTTATGCCAGCTCCAAGGATGCCATCAAGAAGAAGCTGACAGGAATCAAGCACGAATTACAAGCAAACTGCTACGAGGAGGTCAAGGATCGCTGCACCCTGGCAGAGAAACTGGGGGGCAGCGCCGTCATCTCCCTGGAGGGCAACCCTTTGTGAGCCCCTTCTAGTCCCCTGCCTGGAGCATCTGGCAGCCCCAGACCTGCTCTCGGGGGTTGCAGGCTGCCCCCTCCCTGCCAGACCGGGGGGGCTGGGGAGATCCCAGCAGGGGGAGGGCAATCCCTTCACCCCAGTTGCCAAACAGCCCCCTCCCACCCCCTGGAGTTCCCTCCCTCCATCCCTGACGGTTCTGGCCTTCCCAAACTGCATTTGATCTTGATTCCTCTTGGGTTGAAGCAGAACCGGGCACCCCAGTTTGGGGGGGGCCCGTATTTTTTTTTAACAAAACCCTCACTCCCCACCTGTTCCTCTCCCTTCCCATGCTGCCAACTTCTAACCGCATAGTGACTCTGTGCTTGTCTGTTTAGTTCTGTGTACAAATGGAATGTTGTGGAGATGACCCCTCTCCATGCCGGCTGGTTCCTCTCCCTTTTCCCTTGGTCATGGCCATTTATGGAAGCAGGACCAGTAAGGGACCTTCGATTAAAAAACAACAACAAAAAAGACAATTAAAAAAAAGACCACAAACACAATTCAATAATTAACATTTGCAAAAACAAGAACCATATGATCATATCATTAGACGCAGAAAAAGCTTTCAACAAAGCCATTATCCCTTCTTGATAAAAACCCTTGAACACCTAGGCATAGAGGAAAATTCCTCAAAACAGTAAAAGCCACCTATAATAAACCCCCAGCCAACATATTGCCCATTGGACAAAAGTTAGGGGGATTCTGAAAATAGGAACAAAACAAGGTTGCCCATTCTCACCCTCCTATTCAACATAGTGCTAGAAGTCCTTGCCAGAGCAACCAGGCAAGAGAAGAAAATCAGGGGTATCCAAATAGGAAAACAGGAAGTTAAACTATCCCTCTTTGCAAATGATATGATGCTATACCTGGAAAACCAAAGAGAGTCTGCCAAAAACCTCCTTGCACTAATAAATGACTTTGGTAAATTTTCGGGGTACAAAATCAACGTGCAAATGACAGTTGCATTTCTATACACCAGTAACAAACAGGCAGAGAAACAACTAAAAGCACAATCTCATTCACTATAGCCACAAAATAAATAAATAAATAACCAAAATACCTTGGCATCTCCTAACCATAGAAGTGAAAAACCTTTACAAGGAGAGCCATAAAACACTGCTCAACGAAATCAAAGAGAACATAAACTAATGGAAAAACATTCGAAACTCATGGACTGGAAGAATCAATATTCTCAAGATGTCCATCCTACCCAAGGCAATCTACAGATTCAACGCAATACCCATCAAATTACCAACATCATTCTTCTCAGACCTGGAAATGACAATACAGAAATTCATACAGAAACCAAAAAAAAAGTATGAATATCCAAAACAATCCTCACCAAAAGAAACAAAGTGGAAGACATCACACTTCCAGACTTTAAACTTTACTAGAAGACTAAAATAATCAAAATAGCCTGGTACTGATACAAGAATTGGTATATAAAAAAAAGGAACAGGATAGAGATTCCAAAACCAAAAACTCTGTCAACCAACTCATCCTTGACAAAGCAATCAATAACAACTACTAGGGAGAGGAGACCTTATTTAGCAAATGGTGCTGGGAAAACTGGCTGACCACATGCAGAAGAATGAAACAGGATCCCTACCTATCACCATATACAAAAGTCAGTCCTAAGTGGACCAAAGACCTAAACGTAATACCTCAAACTATAAGAATCTTAGAAGAAAATGCAGGAGACACCCTTATGCACATCGGAATAGGCAACCCATTCTTGATCATAACCCCAAAAGTGTATGCCATAAAAGATAAGATAGACAAGTGGGACCTCATTAAACTGAAGAGCTTCTGCACAGCAAAAGAAACCATCAAGAGAGTGGGAAGACAACCCACAGAATGAGAAAAAATATTTGTCAACTGTATATCTGACAAAGACCTAACATCCAGGATCTGCAAGGAACTCAAATGAACTGACAGGAAAAAAACAAACAGCCCTATTAAAACGTGGGCAAAAGACATGAACAGATACTTCTCAAAAGAAGACATACAAACAGCCAACAGACACATGAAAAAATACTCAGCCTGACTAATCATCAGAGAAATGCAAATCAAAACCACACTGAGATACCACCTAACTCCAGTAAGGATAGCCATAATTAATAAATTTAAAAAAACAAATGCTACCGAGGGTGTGGCGAAAAGGGAATGCTTCTGTACTGTTGGTGGGAGTGCAAACTTGTTCAAACTCCATGGAAAACAGTGTGGTGATTTTTAAAAGAACTAGAAATTGACCTTCCATATGACCAAGCACTCCCTCTCTCGGGAATATACCTGAAGGAACTCAAATCATTCTAAAAAAAAGATACTGGCACATAAATGTTTCTTGCACCACTATTCACAATAGCAAAAACACGAAACCAAACGTGCTGCCCATAGAAAATGGACTGGATAAGGAATATGTAGAACATATACATGATGAAGCGTCATGCAGCCATAGTATTCTGAACATTTACCTCAATACTACAAGAGAGGGATGGCAGTAGCAGGACACTTCCGGGGAGGGGGCATGTAACACAACTAAGGGAACCTGATCTGAAACCAGGGGAAATGAGGACCAGTTGGAAGCCCATACTTCACCTGCACATAGACTACTTATGTATCTAATCCTGACTTGTACCCCAACATTATAATAAAATAATTTAAAAAGAGTGAAACTTAAAGTATACAACTTAAGGAAAAACTCATTTAAGAGACCTGGGAATCCAGGATGGAATGCAGACTGTGGCAAATGTCCAGTTGTAGTATAATGTATGACATAAACTCACTGAAGAGGATGAAGGTTAAAGCTGCTCATCTAAGTACTTTGGAAACTAGTGGGATCTGTAAGACCAAAAGAAAAAGGAATAATATGAAAGCACTTTACTCTAGTTGGTAAAGTAGTTCTTCATGACAGTATGGGTAAACAATCATAAAATTTCTGTACTTGTATACTGGGATTAAGCAATAAAAAAATGGATGGTGGATATTGAGTGCCAGGATTCACACTATTGAAGAAGGAGTTTACAGTTAAGCAAGGGGAGGAGACTAGAATGATCCATATGGTAATAGATTAGAATCAGTGACATAAATATTAATGCATATTTAGCTTAATATGAATAGATAAACACAGAGAGATAATTAGATGTAGATAATGTATATACATAGATAAATGTACATATGTTAGGATACACACAGACATTTTCCAACTCTGTTAGTTGAATGGGCTCGGAAGCAGTCTGAATACAGCAGCAACAATAAGCACAACTAGCATCCAGATTTTGTTTAATAGCATTCTCCAATAAAAGAAACGCAGGTCCCCTGGAGAAATGACTGACTCAAGGGCTGCAGCAGGAAATATACCAGAAGAACCTGAAACATCTTGCAATTCAAGAAAAAATAAGTGCTCAACTACACACACACACACACACACACACACACACACACACACACACACACACCTGAAGGGAGCATATCAAAGGGACACAAGAGCCAATGAAAAGAGTTTGCAATGGCCAAAGCAGAAATAAATTGAGCAACAAAATAAAGGAGGTAGTATTACTAAATTACAACCCAAAGTATAAAATAAATATTCATTAGTTTATACTGACATAAATAAATGATTAATATATAAATAGGAACAAATAATCTTCCAGTCAAAATTCTAAAAAAAATTATGTAAATACTGTCAACCCTATCTATTCATGTGTTCTGCATCCATAAACTTCAGATTGAAAAAACAATAAAAATAACAATACAATAAAAATAATGCAAATAAAAACACAGTTTAATGTCTATTTATATAGCATTTACTCTGTATGATTTAAAGGATACAGGAGAATATATGCAGGTTGTATGCAAATGCAGGTTGTATACTTTATACAAGAGAATTGAGCATCCATTGATTTTGGTATTCGAGTGGGGTCATGGAAGTAATCCCCCACGGATATCAAGGGACAACATGTACTCTGCTCTCAAGGAAGTGGAATCTAAAACTTCACATTTATTAAATTTGGGTTCCACAGAGTGACTTCCTTTCAAAGAATATAGCATGGAAAAAGAGAAAAGAGAGAGAACTTACAGTGCAAAGGCAGTAAACTCTGTCTCAGCCAGATGAACATCGACAGTGATAAATTATAGGGATAGCATGCACCATTTTTATGATGTGATAAGAACAGCACTTTGCTTCTATGATCTTTCTCCGCAAAAGCCACAGCCCCATTCTAACTATGAGAAAAACATCAGACAAACTTCAGTAGAAGGACATTCTACAAAATACCTAACTAGATCTCCTCAAAACTGTTAAGTTCATCAAAAATAAGGAAAGCTTGACAAATACTGTGTGATCTCATTTACTGTGGAGTCTTAAAAAGTCTAACTCGCCGGGCTCCGTGGCTCAGCCTGTAATCCCGCGCCTCTGGGAGGCTGAGGTGAGTGGATTGCCTGAGCCCACAGGTTCGAGACCCGCCTGGGCAGCGAGACCTCATCTCTACAATAAATCAAAAAATCAGCCGGGCGTGGTAGCGCATGCCTATAATTCTGGCTACTTGGAAGGTTGAGGCGGAAGGATCGCCGGAGCCCAGCAGGTCGAGGCTGCAGTGGCCGGGAGCAGCCACTGCACTCCAGTCTGGGCGACAGAGTGAGACTCCAACTCAAAAAAAAAAAAATCTAACTCATAAATGTAGATAATATAATGGTAGTTATCTGAGGTAGGGTGGGAGTGAAGGGGATTTTGGACAAAAGATACAAAATTTCAGTTACATAGTTGAAATAATTTCTAATTATTTATTGCACAGCATGGTGACTATAGTTAATAATAAAGTATATGTTTCCAATTTTTAAAATAATAGGCTTTAAATATTCTCACCACAAAAAATTCAAAGTATGTGAGATGATGAATATATTAATTAGCTTGATTCAATCATTCCATAATGTGTATATATCACATTTCACCCCATAAATATATACAATTATTATTTCTCAATTAAAAGTTTTAAAAACAAAAAATGTCTGAGAAAATATCACAGCCAAGAGGGCCTTAAGGAAGCATGATATCTAAGTATAAGGTTGTATCTTAGATGGAATCATGGAACAGAAAAATGAAATTAGGCAAAAACTGAGGAAATCCAAAAAAAGTATGGAATTTAGTCAATAATCATGTAATCAGTACTGGTTTATTAGTTGTGACAAATGTACTGGTAATGTTAACAATAGAGTGCGGAATATACAGGAACGCTGTAATATTCTTGCAACTTTTTGTGTATCAAAAATTATTCTAAAAATTAAAATATTATTAAATGTTATTTTAAAAAAAACAAGTCAAGCTTCATCCCAAAATGGTATATCCCCGACCCATTCCCACAGTATCTGAAGTGCCACTATTAAGAGCCATCACCTCTAAGTTTTTATTTGTGAAAGAAGATCTGAGTATCCTGTGACGCATGATCATTATCATGATTAACATGTGAGGAAAGTGTTTTTCTTTTCTGTCGCTAGCTAACAGGATAGTGAAAGAATGAGGCTTTTCACTAAGGAGAAAGAAGGGTTACTGTGGAGCTGACATGACCAGGATGGCAGAGATGGGTAGCGTGCCTCAGGAGAGCTACCAATCCTGAGGTCCCAAGCCATGTGTTTGTGAAAATCTACAGAATAAACAAAGTAAACGAAGAGGAGCCTTTCCACCTTGCATGTGGAGGGGAGAGTCTGCTGGCTCCCGTCAACTCTTACTCAAGAGCCTCAGTATGATATCATAGTACTTGTGCTAGTGGCACTCTCTCAAAGTTCACAGCATCTCAATTTAAGAGTAGTATCTCCTCGGTGATTTATTACTTTAGAACCCTACGTAAATGGTGGAGAATCTCAGTAGCACTTGACTGTCTATTTTGTCAAAAGTTGCAGGAAGGCTGAGAAGAAATGACCAGGAAGTGGGCAATTAAGGTAGAATAGGAACCCAGACGCTTTCCCTCCCTCCCAAATTGTTTCTGGGTTCAATTTAACATAGGTAAAATCTCACTTAGACAAATCAGCATTACTGTAAAAAATATCAGGGAATGAAGGTGAAAGAATCAAATTTTTATCAAGTAAATACTGTTTTCTCCATGGGTTCAATATCACTTCAGTGCTGTTTTATATTCTTATTTCCTGGATCTTCAGTGTGCTATGATCCCCTAACATAAGTTACAAATCACTCTGCCCCCTCCTCTAGTTCTTCTGTCAACTAGTTAAATGTAAATCTGTAAATAATAATTTAAAGCAGTAGAAAAGCCTCCTATTTAATAGTTTACGATGTGACTTTTTTTCCTTCAACCAAGAATTCTAGCAATGTTAACTACCCTTCCCTTATGCCTCTGTTGGCCTTGGTCTTCTTAAGTGGAGCATGTATGTCATCCTGTGGGTTTTCACAGAGAAACTTTTTACAGGCAGAAGTGGACAAAAGAGAAACAACCTGGTTCAACTGTTGCCAGACCTAGATGTTCAAAAAGTTGCCTGGAGAGCTGATTAAGCATACAGATGTCTAGGCCATGCTCCACACCTTCTAAATCTTTGTGAGTAGAGCGTAAGAAACAGTGTGCTTTAAAAGCATTACAATTCTATATTTAACTAAATAAGAAAAAGCCCCAAGGTAATTCTGATGATTAACCACTTTTGATAACACTGGTCTAGTCCAAATTTCAACTAAAGATTAGCAGTCAAAACAACAGGGTGAATTGAGTGACTCCATAGGGTTTGAGAATCGCTGAGGAACTCAATAGCACATTGATAGAAGAGACATAGGTAACAAATGGTTATTAGATTATTTTCTTTTGTGTTTGCAATTTTCCTTCCTGGAGGACAGGATCAAGTTTCTCTTCTATCTACAATCAATATAAGGAATGTATTTTCCTTTGTACCACCTCAAGCAAATAACCCTCCTACCTTCTAACTCAATCTTACTTCAGCCACTAGAAACTGCTCTAGAATCATTCCATTTCCTCTCCTTAGTCTGCCAGATGACGTGGGTTCAGTACTAGAATTTAAATACCAATGTATAACCCACAACATATAAACAGAAACATTTACAGAAAATGTTCCAGGGTAGAATGATTCTCTAAATTTGGATGGACAAATGCCCAAGAGGCTGAATCACCAGAGAGAGTATCATTGGGTAACTGCAATCTTGAAGTTACTGGCCAGAAGAGCTCCAAGAGAACAGTCTTCTGTACTCTATACAATCATTTCTGAATGTAATCACAAATAGATCCCAAAATTTTATTTTCTGAGATATACTACACTGAACACTAAACTTGGAGCCAGGAGACACCTTGATATTAATCTTGCTCTGTTTTCAACTGATTGGATGATCTTAGATGTATCAATTTTCTTCTTTGAATCTTAATTTTCATATCTATAAAATGAAGTAATTTAGATACATAAGCTTTTAGAATGGAAGCTCTAATT
>NW_007087802.1:0-744 GCF_000164805.1 Carlito syrichta
CTGAGTAGCCAGCTCACTTAACTCACTGAATTAACTAGCTAGTCAGCTGGCTAGTCAGCTGACTTAATTACCTTACTACCTGCCTACCCAATTGTCTAGCCAACTGACTTAACTACCTGACTTACACTAGCCAGCTGGCTAGCCAGCTAATGTAAGTAGCGAGCTACCTAGATAGTCAGTTGACCAGCCACTTGAATTAACTAGCTGACTTAGCCAGCTAGCCAGCTTACTAGCCAGCTGACTCAAATAACTGACATAAGTAGATAGCCAGCTGACTTAACTAGTATACATCACTAGCTAGACAGGTGGCTAACAAGCTGACTTAAATAGCTATCTACTTATGTATCTCGCTGGTTTCCCAGCTTACTTAACTACCTAGCTAATTAACTAAACTGCTGGCGAGCGAGCTGACTTAACTAGGTGACTTAAGTAGCTAGCCAGCTGGCTAGCCAGCTGACTTAAGAAGCTAGCTACCCAAGTCCGCTGGCTAGCCAGCTTACTTAACTAGCTGACTTAACTAGCTAGTTACCCAGGTACCAGCTGACTTTACTAGCTGAAATAACTATCTAGCTACATAGCGAGCTAACTACCTAGCTAGATGACTTAACTAACTGACTTAACTACCTAGCTAGCTGATATAACTAGCTGACTTAAGTAGATATCTATCTAGCTAGCAATTTGACTTAACTAGCTGAAATAATTAGCTACTTAGCTGTCTAGTCATCTGACTCAACTAGTTTTTTA
>NW_007087804.1:0-495 GCF_000164805.1 Carlito syrichta
GTGGCCGGGAGCGGCCACTGCACTCCAGTCTGGGCGACAGAGTGAGACTCCGACTCAAACAAAAAAAAATTGAGAGGTGCTCTCCTTGGCTTCCGTCTTAATGACAGCTTACATCTACACAGCCTGAATATTTGCAGAGGGCCCTCCCACCCCTCAAGAGATAGAACAGGTACTAATTAGTCAGGAAGCACATAGGGTAAGGGATTTGTGTTGGCTCCCTTGGAAGGCAGGCCTGGGAGGGGCCCAGCATCCTAGGCCTGAGTTTAGTCCTATGTGCTTTTTCCTGTCCAAAATACATTCCTAAATTGCATACACCACTATCTCTAGTGTCCGTTTGTTGTTCGTTTTGAATCAGAGCCTCACTCTGTCACCCAGGCTGGAGTGCAGTGGTGCAATCACAGCCACCGCAGCCTCAACCTGCTGGGCTCAGGCAATCCTTCTGCCTCAGTCTTCCAAGTGGCTGGAACCACAGGCACGCGCCACCACGCCCGGCTA
>NW_007087805.1:0-481 GCF_000164805.1 Carlito syrichta
CTGCGGTGGCCAGGAGCGGCCACTGCACTCCAGTCTGGGCAACAGAGTGAGACTCCAAATTAAAAAAAAAAAAAAAGTTTCCACAGAATATCTTGTATCCTCTGAGCTCAGGTTTCTAAAACACATACCTAGTGCCCTCTATAATTTCTCTATCCTTTTATCCTGCTGAAATTGACAGGTTTTTTTTTTAACCTAGAGAGAACAAGGGTCCTAGCCAAGAGCACATATTGAATGCTTAGATTGATTCAACTCAGTCTCAACACTGATTTTTAACCCTGCTGCAATTTCAGGGAATAACAGATAACCTCATTTGGGAATCTGATTTGGAAACCTCACCTTTAAAAACAGAACTGGATTTTCAGTCTCTCCAACTAAAGCGAAAGTTTGATTTGTTTATTTATTTTTTTGAGTTGGAGTCTCACTCTGTCACCCAGACTGGCGTGCAGGGGCCGCTCCCGGCCCCCGCCGCCCCGACCCGCCG
>NW_007087806.1:0-720 GCF_000164805.1 Carlito syrichta
TACAGTCCCTTCCTGTAACTGCCCCTTTAATAAATCTCTTGGTTCTGGCCAGGTGTGGAGTCATTACTGGCGCCAAAATCCTTTAATTGGTGCCGTGATTCAGACTGGGTGCTTTCCTGCCCTTGTGCGGGTCTATCCCATAGGCGGGACCCCCGACCCAGTGCCGGTGGCCACTCCAGCCCTCCTGGACCTCCCCCACTGTTTTGAACATGTGAGCTGCATCCACCAGCAGTCATTGGATAGGTGAGTTCCCCAGACATGGAAGCCTAAAACTTGCCCAGGATCCCCTGGGGGGAACTGACCGTTGATTGTCCGGCAGCCCCTCCGGCCCCTGGGCGAGGGGGAACACACCCTGCCTTGGCCTTCACGACCACCGCGGACCCTAAAGTCTTCCTCTTTTCCTTTTCTCTCTCAAACCCTAAAAAACTCCTATGGCTGCCAAGCTACAGCTAAAGGCCCTTTCCTCCTCTTCATTTCTCTCAAACCTTAAAATTCCATGGCCGCCGGGCTGCAGCAGGTCCCAGGGGTCCCACGTCTGCTAGCCCACAGCAGATCCCATAAAACTCTCTCTTTCTCTCCCCCCCACAAGGAATCCCACAGCTGTTGGGCCACAGCGGACCCCAGGGGTCCCACCTCTGCTGGCCCACAGTGGATTCTGAAGGACTCCTATATCTGTCGGGCAACAGTAATCCTCAGAGATTTCATGTCTATTGCCCCACA
>NW_007087807.1:0-480 GCF_000164805.1 Carlito syrichta
CACTCCTTGCAGTCCCGGCGGAGTCCTGAGGAGGGAGGCTGGGGACTTGGGAAAGGGGAGGGCTGAGGGGAGCTCTGCTATGAAACCAAATCCTCCCGAGGTTCCAGGACCTGAGAAGACCGGCTACCTGAGACCCTGGGGTGGCCTCTGTCGTTCAGCCCCAGGCTGTGTCCTCCAGGGCAGGAGTCGACAGCATGGTGGGCCAGCGGACCCCCGGGCTTCCTTCCAGCCCTGAGGCTCTGTGGCTGTGTCCCAGCCCCTATGTTGTGGGGTTTGAGGTTAAGTCGGTGGATGGTGCTCACCAGTACAGGCTGCCGTGGGAGGCATTCTGGGACCTTTCTGGGGCCCTGGCCCCTGCAGGGTTGTAAACAGTCACTGGGGATGGGGAAAGACTGGCCATCCCTCAATTTCCCCTTCCTTTTCTTTTCTTTTCTTTCTTTTTTTTTTGAGTTGGAGTCTCACTCTGTCACCCAGGCTGGA
>NW_007087808.1:0-505 GCF_000164805.1 Carlito syrichta
ACAGTGGCACACTCATGGTCACCGCAGCCTCAGCCTGCTGGGCCAGGTGATCCTTCCACCTCAGCCTTCCAAGTGGTCGTAATTACAGGCACGTACCACTATGCTTGGCTAATTTTTAAAAAATTTTTTGTAGAGGTGATGTCTCACCATGTTGCCCAGGCTGGTCTTGAACCCTGGGCTCAGGTAATCCTCTCGCCTTGGCCTCTCACAGTATTGGGATTACAGGCGTGAGCCACAGAGCCTGGCTTCATAAGCCTTTTCTATTTTATAAGAAAATTCATAACATTCAGCTGACTTTGTCAACATATAATATATGAGATAAAATTATTCCTTTTCTCTTTGATAAGCAAGAAACACATTCATTATCTTGTATACTACATATCCTCATACAATCATAGATAATATTTGACATTCTTTCAGTGGGTTTTTTTTTTTTTTTTGAGTTGGAGTCTCACTCTGTCGCCCAGCCTGGAGTGCAGTGGCCGCTCCCGGCCACCACAGCCTC
>NW_007087809.1:0-587 GCF_000164805.1 Carlito syrichta
GGGGTGGGGGGAATGGGGACAGGGGCTCGAATGGACTTGGCTTTCTCTGGGAAGGTAGGAGGAACTGTGGCCTTCATAGGACGGCAGAATGTGGGGGAGGCACCATGTTTTCGTTGGTGACACATTTTAGAGTTAAATTTTTTTCACAATAAGTAGGCACTTCCCAAGATTAGTTGAAATCTTTCCTTTCTTTTTTTTTTTTTCTTTTGTCAGAGTCTTACTCTGTCACCCAGGCTGGAGTGCAGCCGCACAGTCATGACCACTGCTGCCAGCCTAGTGGGCTCAGGTGATCAAGTAGCCTCAGCCTTCCAAGTAACTACCATGCTAGGCTATTTTTTTTTTAATTGTAGAGAGGAGATCTCACCAAGTTGCCCAGGCAGGTCTCGAACCCCTGGACTCCGGTAATCCTCTTGCCTCCACCTCCCAAAGTGCTGGGATTACAGACATGAGCTACTGTACTTGGCTGAAATCTTTCATTATAAGTTTTTTTTGTTTTGTTTTGTTTTTGTTTTTGTTTTTTTTGAGTTGGAGTCTCACTTTGTCACCCAGACTGGAGTGCGGTGGCTGCTCCTGGCCACTGCAGCCTC
>NW_007087810.1:0-673 GCF_000164805.1 Carlito syrichta
CGCATGCTGTCGGGGGGCTTTGGCTACAGCCCCTTCCTCAGCATCACGGACGGCGGCGTGCCCGGGACCAGGCCTGCCGGTCGCAGGATGCAGGTGATGGCGCGGAGCCCTGCCTGAGACCCGGAGAAAGGTGGGGTGGGGGGCGCGGCGCTCTTTCCTGCGCTGCAGCCAGCGAGCGGGTGCGGTGACCTGGGGGGGACACCTGCAGAGGGCTTCGTGACCCCTTTGGAGAGGAGGAAAGGAACTGAGGCCACGGGCCTGGCCTGGGGTCGGAAGGCGAGGACGAAGCCTCTGATTTCTGTGGCTCGTTTGTCTCTGCAGGCTGGGGCTGTCTCCCCCTTCGGGATGCTGGGAATGGTGAGTCCCTGTTGCGCTGTCTCCCTGTGCCCTTCCGTTTCGGACATGGTCTGTTCCCTTAGGTTACTTCTCAGTGTTCCTCTTTGGAGTCCCCTCATGGGCGCCTCAGAAGCTTCTCTTTTTTGTGGTGTTCACAAGCTCCGAGTCTGCTGAGTGTAGAGTCCTGTGAGTTAAAGATGTTTGTTAAGCCGGGCTCGGAGGCTCAGCCTGTAATCCGCGCCTTGGGAGGCTGAGACGAGTGGATGGCCTGAGCCCGCGGGTTCGAGACCCGCCTGGGCAGCGAGACCTCATCTCTACAATAAATCAAAAAATCAGC
>NW_007087811.1:0-458 GCF_000164805.1 Carlito syrichta
AGAGGAAGCCTTTAGGGTCCGCTGTGGCCATGAAGGCCGAGGCGGGGTGCATTCCCCCTCACCCTGGGGCCGGAGGGGCTGTCAGACGATCAACGTTCAGTTCCCTCCGGGGATCCCAGGCAAGTTTCAGGCTTCCGTGTCTGGGGAACTCACCTATCCAACAACCACTGGTGGATGCAGTTCACAGTTCAAAATGGTGGGGAAGGTCCGGGAGGGCTGGAGTGGCCACTGGCGCCAGGTCGGGGGTCCTGCCTACAGGGATAGACCCGCACAAGGGCGGGAGAGCACCCGATCCAAGTCACAGCACCAATGAAAGAAGTTCGGCACCAGTAACAACTCCTCACCGGTTTAAGGCCAAGAGATTTATTAAAGCGGTGGTTATAAGGGAAAAAGGGAAAGGGTCTATGGAGAGAGAGAGAGAGAGAAAGAAAGAGAGAGAGAGGAAGTGGGAGAGAGGC
>NW_007087812.1:0-1163 GCF_000164805.1 Carlito syrichta
AGTCTGGGCGATGTAGTGAGACTCCAACTCAAAAAAAAAAAAAAAAGAAAAAAGAAAGGGATTAGCAGTAGTAGGAAACTTCCAGGGAAAGAAGAGGGGCACACCTCATTAATAAGCATACCTGACCTCAAACCAGGTGAAATGGGGACAAAAGTGAGGTTCAAACTTTACCCACACTCTACCATTTATATACCTAAACCTGAATTGCTTCCCCCCATCTTTAAAATAAAAAAGTTAAAAAAAGAATAAATTATAAAAAAGAAAGCATAACCATAGCACATTACTTGATTCAGGTATGAATAACCTAATCTGAATATTGGCTTAATGAAATTTGGTGCTATAGCTATATTGCAGGCTGAAGAAAAGAGTGAGCAAAGTAGTTAAATAGATATTTTATGTAATAGAAAACAGTCGATAAAACAAAAATCAGAAAAAGACTGGACACGGTGTTTCACCCCAGTAATAATCCTAGTAATTCAGGAGGCCAAGATGGGAGGATTGCTTGAGCCTAGGAGTCGAGACTAGCCTGGGCAACATAGCAAGACCTCATCTATACAACAACAGCAACAACAACAACAACAAAGCTGAACATGGCAGTTCATGCCTGTAAACCCAGCTATTGAAGAGGCTGAGGAAGATGGAGATAGCCTGAGTCCAGGAGGTTGCAGTCACAGTGAGCTATGTTCATGCCATTGCACTCCAGCCTGGGTAACACAACGAGACCCCAACTAAAAAAAAAAAAAAAAATCAGAGAACAGTAATAGACATGTTATCTATCAGTATGAATTCATACAACAGAATAAAAATAGACATAGTTGCCCAGGTATTAGAGATTACAGGTAGGGGAGAGGCAAGAGGAGAACTGCTTACCATTATAACCTTCAAAGTAGAATTGCATTTTTAAAATTATTTGAGAGCGTTACTTTGTATAAAAATAAACCTCAAGTAAAAATGCTCTGGTATTCTCAGCAGCTTAGTGCTCCAGCAAGGTGTATGAGTATCGCAAGAGCATTTAAAAATGGGTAGAAGCACCCTGTTAAGGCAGACCATGACACGATGCTTTAATAAAGGCTATCTGAGGATCTGCCATATTAACTCCTCTTCTGTCTGTACCAAGCTATGCACAGAACAACAGTAAGCATCATCCAGGAACTTCTTAGAAA
>NW_007087813.1:0-771 GCF_000164805.1 Carlito syrichta
CCCCCCCCCCCCCCCCCCCCCCCTTTTTCTCTCCCTGAGATCTGGATCTTGAAAGCAAAGCCCAAACAAACCTCCCAGCCTGCCAGGCACAAGCAGGTGCGGGGGCACTGACGGCGGGAGCGCTAGCTCGCTGAGAAGCTGTCACAGCGATGCGGGGACAGGGTGGGGGTGGGGGCGCGAGAAGCGGGTTGCCAAGAAACCGGCACAGGTGAAGTGGGAAGAAGAACACGAGGGAGAAAGAATGGAGGGCTAGAAGCCTGAGAAGCAGCCATGCCGGCAAGGACGTCCACGGGTTCCCGGGCTAATTCGTATTTAGGGAGGATGGCCGAAGGACGGAGTGGTGGTTCTGCGGTTTTATGCCCCAAACGATAACGCAACCTCCGGGCCGCGTGGGCGCTACACGACTCAGACGGTTTCTGGTGCCCCCTGGTGCCGGGAACTCAGAAGCGCCCCGCGGCGAGCGGCGGCTTCTGCGAACGCTCCTCCGGCTGGGCCGGGCGTCCTTTCCTCCCCAGGCCTGGGGACCCACCCCGTCCCAGAGCCCGCGACGCGCTTCTTTTGCGCTTACGGGACGTGCTGGTTCAGAACCCAGCGGAGAACCCGCCTAGCAGGCACAAGACAGGGCGCAGAGTCACCTGGCGGGGCGACCTGGGGAGGGGACGTGGTTCCCCCAAGTGGCGCGCGTTAAGCAATCCGCACGAGGAGCGAAGTCCGACGGTTGTGGGAAACCCGGGCACATGTGGATGTGTTTCGAAGCCGCGGGGGGGGGGG
>NW_007087814.1:0-691 GCF_000164805.1 Carlito syrichta
CAAACCCGGCTCCCCTCGCCCTGCCTGGCCCAGGGGGGACGGGCGCGGGAGGCTGTGCCCTCAGGGACACGGCGTGACTCCACATTGTGAGCCAGACAGGGGTCACAGAGCGGGTGGGCGGGGCTGCGGCTGGCAGTGCCCCCGCCTCGGGGCACAGATGGGGAAGCTGGGCCCCGGCCCGGAGATGCGCATCACAGGTGGGGAAACTGAGGCCTAGGCAGAGAGATACAGGTCACAGGTGCCACTTTTGTGGCTTCTGCAAGAAGCTCATCGCCCCAGGGCCCAGGATAGGCCACAGAACCGGCCACAGAACCTGGCGGCGGAATCTGACTCCAGCTGTGGTCCTCCGGGTGGGGAAGCCAAGGCCCGGGCCGCGCCCCCGCCGAGACCCCACGGTGAACGCAGTTCCCTGCTTCGCGGCTCCTGCCCCCCCCCCACAGCGGCCACCGCCGGCCCGCTTTGCCTGACCCCCTCTGTGCTGCCCCGGGTCTGCCCACCGGCCTCTGCCGCTTGCTCTGTGTCCCGCGGCCTGAAGGTGCCCACGGAAGCCTCCGCCCACGGGCCGCACGCCCGCGCCACCCTGTGTGCCCAGACCCATCCTGCGGAAGGAGCACTCCTGCCGGGCTCCCAGGGCGGTCCAGAGGCCCCGGGGGCAGGGATGGGGCCGGAAAGGTGCCCACCCGTGGCCGCC
>NW_007087815.1:0-458 GCF_000164805.1 Carlito syrichta
CTTCATGCCATTTTACATTGTTCTGTAATCTACCATGAAAACTCTATGTCAATAATAAATTTTTGTACCTAAAATTTGTTACAGCTAAGGTACACACCCATGAATTAAAGAGTAATAAAGAAATGCTGTTGATGATAAGCATATAGAAATTCAAACAAAGCACTGCAATTACTCTCAGTATTAAGGTTTTGAATTAGCTAGCTTGTTTCTAAGAATACGTTTCTCCTTATATGAAAGTATTTGCCTGATTGCAGAAGAGTATTATTTCCTTTTCCTAAAAAAAATATAATAAACTCGTTATGACGCTTCCTCGTTGCCTTTCTTCCTTTGTATCATTCTGTTGCTGATTAATCAAGTATCACTTGTTTCCCCTTTCAATATGTGCATTTGAGTGACTGGATGTTTTTTAATTCCACGCTACAGCGGCTCATTAAAATTTATATATATATATATATATA
>NW_007087816.1:0-844 GCF_000164805.1 Carlito syrichta
CGCGGGTTCGAGACCCGCCTGGGCAGCGAGACCTCATCTCTACAATAAATCAAAACATCAACCGGGCATGGTAGCGCATGCCTATAATTCCGGCTACTTGAAAGGCGGAGGCGGAAGAATCGCCGGAGTCCAGCAGGTTGAGGCTGCAGTGGCCAGGAGCGACCACAGCACTCCAGTTCGGGCGACCGAGTGAGACTCCAACTCAAAAAAAAAAAAAAACATACTATACATTACAGTAAAGTACACAAAAAGCACAACCACTTGTAGAGGATGCATGCAAGTGACAGTGTATGCCAGACACGTGAACTAATTTACATGATTGGACAGGTAAACACGCATCTTTGAAAGTTTGCAACTTTAAGGTTCATATGTTGGGGTCTTAACTGTACAATCATTTATCATTGGTTGTTACTGACAGACCTTTCATGCCAGGTCAGATCTCGTTCAGCTTTGGAAAAGTTGTTAGAAAAACACTGGATTTTGCTGAGGGCAGTGGCTCATGCCTGCAATTCCAGCACTTGGGAGGCCAAAGTGGGAGGAGTGTGTGAGACCAGGAGTTCAAGACTACCCTGGACAACAAAACAAGACCCCCATCTTTGAAAAAAATAGAAAGATTAGCTGATCATGGTGACACGCACTTGTAGATCCAGCTATTAGGAAGGCTGAGGTAGCAGGATCTCCTGAGCCCAGGAGTTTGAGCCTGCAGTGAGCAGTGGCATGCTCACAGCTACCACAGCCTTGACTTGCTGGGTTCATGCGATCCTTACACCTCAGCCTTCCAAGTAGCTGGAACTACAAGCTTATACCACCATGCTCGGCTAATTTTTTTTTTTTTTTTTTTTTT
>NW_007087817.1:0-736 GCF_000164805.1 Carlito syrichta
TGCACTCTAGTCTGGGCGACAGAGTGAGACTCCAACTCAAAAAAAAAAAAAATTTCAAAAGCTCTAGCTCCCAATTTCTGCTAGTTCCTACCTTTACTCTGACTTTTCACTGGCTAAAATTTCTTAGCATCTTTCTTCGTCAAAATCCTACTATGTCTTGGCCGGGTGGGGTGACTCATGCCTATAATCCCAGCACTTTGGGAGGCCAAGGTGAGAGGACTGCCTGAGGCCACAGCTTCGAGGCCAGCCCAGGCAACTTGGCGAGATCTCAACTCTACAATAAATCAAAAAATTAACTGGGTGTGATGGTGCGTGCCTGTAGTTCCAGCTACTTGGAAGGCTGAGGCCGAAGGATCACCTGAGCCTAGCAGTTTGAGGCTGCGGTGGCCGTGAGCGTGCCACTGCACTCCAGCCGGGCAACAAAGTGCGACTTCAACTCAAAAAACAAATAAACAAAAAACAAATGACTGTTAAGAAAGGGAGTGAGCTGGGTGGGGTGGGCATGCCACCATGCCTGGCTAGTTTTCTGATATTTTCTGTAGAGATGAGGTCTTGCTATATGGCCCAGGTTGGTCTCAAACTCCTGGTTCAAGTGATCCTCCTGCCTCTGCCTCCCAAAGTGCTGGAATTACAGGCACAAGTCACTGTGCCCAGAACTTTTCTTCTTTATTAAGATAGATTTACAGGCCAGGCTCGGTGGCTCAGCCTGTAATCCCAGTGTTTTGGGAGGCTGAGG
>NW_007087818.1:0-733 GCF_000164805.1 Carlito syrichta
CTGCTGGTTCAGAAATCTCTTTTTAAAAAATGTTTCCCCCACTAGGTTTTTAAATTTGCGAAGGGGCTCCAGGGACGGGAGGAATCTGCCTGTAAATCTCCCGGGCCTGGTGCCGGAGGACAGATCGGCGATTTCTCTTGTCTGGGGGGTGGGGGTGGGGGCGACGGGGCCGGGTAGTGGGCTTGCGAAGAAGAAAGAAATTGAGTTGAGAAAGCCCCTCTGCTTCCCAGGATGGGCCAAATCCTCTCGGTCTGGAGAACTGTTTCCTGCCGCAATATAGAAGAGGATTGTTTCAAACGGCAGCAGCCGTGAAATAAAAGTTGAAAGAAAAGGGGGGGGGGAGAAGGGAGGAAAGTTCTAAGTGGATGGATACCAGGGACCCAGGTTTCACGGGACTCAGGCATTTTTTCCCCTGATCGAATGAATGATACAAAGATTTTTCTAGCCGCCCGGTGGCTCAAGCCTGTAACCCCAGCACTTTGAGAGGCCAAGGCGAGAGGAATGCCTGAGCTCAGGGCTTCGAGACCAGCCTGGGCAACTTGGTGAGCCCTCATCTCCACGATTAGTTAAAAAATAAGGCGGGCGTGATAGCTCTCACCTGTAGTTCTGGCAACTTGGAGGGCTGAGGCAGAAGGATCACCTGAGCCCAGCAGGTCAAGGCTGCGGTGGCCACTGCACTCCAGCCTAGGCGACAGGGTGGGACTCTGACTCAAAAAAAAATTTTTTTTTCTGG
>NW_007087819.1:0-546 GCF_000164805.1 Carlito syrichta
GTTGGCTAGACAGCTAACTAGCTAGATATGTCAACTAGTTAATTCAGCTAGGTATCCAGATGGCTAGCTATGTTGCAAGCTAGTTAATTCAGCTATCTAGAAAGCAGGAGAGCAATTTAAGACAGCTAGTTAAGTCAGTTGTCTAGCCAACTGGCTATCTATGTAGTGACCTAAGTCTATCGCTACCCAGCTGGCTAGCTAATTAAGTCAGCTGGCTATCCAGGTGGCTAGAGAGATAGAGAACTAGTTAAGTGGGCTGGTTAGCCCACTGGATTACTTCTTAATTTGGCTGGTTTATTCATCTGGCTGGCCAACTACCTAGCTCGTTAATCAACTAGTTAAGTCAGCTGGCAAACCAGTTGGCTAGCTAGTTAAGTCACCTCATTAAGTCAGTTGACTGGCCAGCACGCTAGCTAGTTAAAAATCTAGTTAAGTCAGATAGCTAGACAGTTGGCTAGCTAGTTGTTTCAGGTAGTTAATTCAGCTAGCTAGCTAGCTAGCTAGTTAAGTCAGCTAGTTATGTCAGCTAGATGACTAGTTAACTCA
>NW_007087820.1:0-694 GCF_000164805.1 Carlito syrichta
CGCCCCTGGCTCGGGAGGGCGGAAAAGTTTGTCTGGCGCGAGCGTTGCCGGCTCCAACACGCCCTCGGGTACAGGTGGAGGTAAATGGCCACGCTGTGTTGACAGAGGTAGGGTGGGTTTTTCAGTACTCGTTCTCACTTTAAATCTCACCGGGGAGGGGTTGGGAAGCCCTGCGTGCCTGGGAGCGTTTTGCGCCTCCCGGGCTCTCCAGCCGGCGAGTCGGGAGCCGGCGAGCGCCGAGCGCCGAGCGCCGAGCGGTGGTTTCCGAGAGCAGAATAAAGGCGCTCCCGCGCCCGCCCTCGGCCCCTCCGGCTCCGTCCTGGAGAGGCTGTCAGTGCCCGCCGCAGCGGCGGCCCATTGTACGCCGCGGACGGAGAGCGGGCGGCTGGGGTGACGGGGCTCCTCGCCCTCGCCCGGCTGCTCGAATACACGCGCACACGCGCTCCCATCTCCTGGTCGGTCACGAGGTGAAACGAACACGCTGCCAAAGCCCCGAAGGGAAGATGGAACAGAAAATCTTTCTCCGTGCCGATTCTAAACGGTGCTCCCCGTGCAGTCAGAGGCAGGGAGTCAGGGCAGAGGAAGCAGGCGGCGAGGGAGAGGAGGGAGAGGGGCCCAGGACGCGGAGAGAGACGCGGGGAGTGGGAGAGGAGCGCCGGCCCGCGCCAGGGACCGGCGGCCCGCCGGACGCCCA
>NW_007087821.1:0-550 GCF_000164805.1 Carlito syrichta
CAGGCGGGTCTCGAACCTGCGGACTCAGGCAATCCACTCACCTCAGCCTCTCAAAGGCGCAGGATTACAGGCTGAGCCACCGAGCCCAGTGATAGCTGAACTCTTTACGCATGCTTGAACCAAGTGTTAACTGATGATGTCCTTTTCTGGTCCCTTCCTCAGCAGCCCCACCTGCTCTTTCTGCTTGGTCCTAAAATGGTGGGGGGAGAAAGCCCTAGAGTAGGGGTGTCCAAACTTTTGGCTTCTCTGGGCCACATGGAGTAAAGAGAAATTATCTTGGGATATGCATGCACATGAATTATATAATATAGTTAGTGTATATGCATAATAACTTTTTTTTTATCTTAAAGTTTAAAAAAGCTGGGCTTGGTGGCTCAGCCTGTAATCCCAGTGCTTTGGGAGGCTGAGGTGAGTGGATTGTCTGAGCCCGTGGGTTCGAGACCCATCTGGGCAACCTGGCGAGCCCTCATCTCTACAATAAATCAAAAAATTAGCCGGGCGTGGTAGCGCGTGCCTGTAGTTCCAGCTACTTGGAAGGCTGAGGCAGAAG
>NW_007087822.1:0-651 GCF_000164805.1 Carlito syrichta
CGCCGTGCAGCTCCGTTTGGCCTCTGTATAAATATGTAAACCGATAGAGCGGGCTCCTCCCGCCGCAGCCCGGCTTTTTCCTTTGTCGTTGTTATTTTTTCGTCTCCGAGATTCCGGTGTTTTCCGCGCCCTGGGGCCGCGGCTTCGCCGAGGGCGAGGCGAGGCCGGCCCCAGCGCCCGCCGCCCAGAGGAGGGGCGGCCCGGGGTTCTGAGCCTCCCGTGCATGCAGCCATCGCGCCGGCCGCCCTCCTCGCCTGCCTCGGCCGCACGCAGCTCCTTTTCCCGCGTGGGAGGGGGCCGGGGCAGCCGGGCCCGGCTTGCAAGCTTCCTCCCCGCGCCCCGCCAGGGAAGTCGGACTCGCAGCCGTCTCCGCCTCGCGGAGTCGATGACGCTGTTTTTGCGATTCCGCCGCCCCCGCACGTCCGGGGACCGACTGCGGGAGTCCGGCTCTTGGGGACGACGCCGGGGAACCCTGCCAAGCGACCATCGGAACCCAACAGAACCCAAAGCCCTAGAATTATTTTTTACTCTTTTTAGAATTTTTTTGCATGTGACAGAGACGGAGAGGAGGCCGACCCCAGCCCTCGCCCCACCGCCGCGGCGCCCCGGCTCCCTCTCGCCGTCGCCACCGCCGGCTCCCGCTCGACTTGG
>NW_007087823.1:0-700 GCF_000164805.1 Carlito syrichta
GGGTCCGCTGGCCCCGGCGGTGGCTGTCCGTGTCTGTAAATAGCCATGATTCTTTCCATCTGTGCAGCGGGGCCGCGGGGGGCCCTCACCTTCTCCCGTCACCCCCTCTTCCTCCCAGGGCGGGGTGCAGGGGCTTTGGGGACCGAAGCGCTTGGAGACGCCCCCAGGCCCGTCCCTCCAGATTGGAATGGGAGGTTCAGAGCCATAGGAAGGAACAGGGGTCCCCGGAGTCCCTGCCTGTCCACCCCGCCCCCGCCCCACCGAAAGCCATTGGAGGAGTTCAGGGAAAGGGGGTGCAGCCTGGCCGCCCCCCACTCGGGAATCTCAGGTGTCCACAGGCTCTGCCCATGGGAGGGCACCCCGCGCCCCAGGCCTCAGGGTAGGGCCGGGCGGGGGAGGGGTCGGGGTGCCCAGAGTGCGTCCGGGTCTTGCTTCTGAGACCTGGGGGGGCGGGAAGGAAAGCGGGGTTCTTCCAAAGAGCGTTTTGACTCACTTTTGGGTGGGGAAGGGGGTTGAAAATTGAGATCCGGAGCAAGTGCGGATTATTTATTTTCCTGTCTCTGCTGGCGCCGAGGGCCCGGGCCCCGCTGGGTGGGCGTGTGTGAACGGGGTCCCGTCTCCAGCCTGGGCATTCGGGGCGTCACTTGACAATCACATCACCCGCGGCGGTGCGCGCTCCCCTTGCCGGGCCTGCTGGGGG
>NW_007087824.1:0-1640 GCF_000164805.1 Carlito syrichta
TACTTCTGTTTGTTCAATCTCCTATTCTTTATGTACGTCCTCTTACTTTGTTCAATTCTGAAGTTGCACTGTAGGTTGGAGGTGGTCCTTTTTGCAGTTTTGAGATGTACTTAAGGGGAGAGCTGTGATTCAAAATCTGTCTGCAGGTCCTGGTATTCGCTGACAGGTGTGTGGATAATGTGGAACCCACTTCCCACTGCCCTGGAATCTTTCCAGGGCAGTGGGGCTGTAGGTTTACTCCCTGAAATAAAATGTGGTTAGCAGAGGGGAAAGAATGGAGCAGATAGTGGGTTGAAAAGGGGAGTGGAGAGATAGAGGAGTAAAGGGGGAAACAAACGAGTGTGCCAACAAATAGAGAGAGAGGCCTATACTGAAACAGATAAAAACAATAGACCACCGCTACAGTCGAACCAACTCTCATACAAACAAAAATAAGACATATAGTGATGCTAACATACCAGCTATCCAACCACCTTATTAGTGTGCTGTTCCTCTATACAAAGACATGGATCACAGACAGAATAAAAGAGAAGAAAAGGAAAAGGAAAAGAGAAAAAAGGGAACAATACAGTAGGAATAGAATTAAGTCATTAAACTAATAGAATCAATGAAGCACACTCTGAGACATTTCGTTTAAGTCCAATGTCCTTTCAGGTCTGATTTCTCGTTTAGTTTTCAAGCTGGTAAATTAGTTTGCAGTTAGGGTCAGTTCCCCTGATCTGCTGTGAAGGACAGTTCAGAATAACCTCGGTTCAGAAGTTTGGTCTATGTCTTTATCAAGGTTGTTTCTCCCGTTTCGGTGTTGTTACCTTGAATCGCCAGCAGGTGGTGCTATCTCATCTGCTCGCCCCAGAGGGGGTGGGGCCGGACAGGAACAAGATGGCTGCCTGCCTCCGAGCAGGCAACAGGAGCCCCACGCCGGGTGGGCAGGACAGTCTCCGTCGCAGGAGCGGTGGCAGCGATCCCAGCAGATCTTCCCTGAAGCGGTTTGATGTGGATCTCCTCCGGCCGGGTTGTGATGAGCTACCCGTGCCAGAGGCCGCGGCGGCCCCGGCGGCGGGAGCGCTGGTGGGGGGAGGGGCCGCGGCAGCAGCGGGAGAGTGCAATACAGTAAAACTGTCCAGTCCTTGCGATGTTCCAGTGATAGCGATGGCCGAGCTCTATCTGAGGAGCAGGCTGCAATGCTGGGGTCCCCAGCCTCCCGGGGGCCAGAGTCAGAGACCCACTGCAGATCTCCCTTGCAGGGGGCTTCAGACACCGGGTTGCCAGGTCGCCATCTTGCCTCTCTCAAAGAATTTATATGTGGTGTTCTCTCTGCCTTGAATGCTATTCAGTGAGTATTCCTAAATGTCTTCCTCTCTCACTTCTTCCCAGATCTCTATCCACATCTCTGCTTATTAAAGACTTCCTCACTGACTACTGTATATAAAATCATAATACACCTATGCCCCTTCTACCTTGCCCTAAGTGTTATTCTTCATAGAAGACAGCTGTCATTGGTTGTACTACATATTGTTGACTTATTTCTTTGTGGTTTGTAAAAAGATGAAGAAAGAGCATTCTGAACATGAGAAAAAGCAAGTGCAAAGATTTTAATCAGCACAGAGCTTCCTGTATTCTGGGCCAGTGAAATTGGAATG
>NW_007087824.1:1837-30125 GCF_000164805.1 Carlito syrichta
TGTGCGTGTGTGTGTGTGTGTGTGTGTGTGTGTGTGTGTTGAGAGAGAGAGAGAGAGGAGGAGGAGGTAGGGAGGAGGAGGGAGAGAGAGAAGGGACAGATTAAAATTTTTAAAAAGCACAAGAAAGCATGATTAAAAAGTTTTAATTTCATTCTAACTGCAATGGATTTTTAAGTATTGGATTCACAAGGTCTGAATGGTATATTTTTAAAAGTCATCTTATTTTACTGTATAAAAAAACAGAATTGTGGGGTAGTATGTTGGATATTCCCAGCCTTCCCAATCCACTGCCCCTTTGTGAATTCTGGGGGGCTGATCTTTATAGCCAGTGTCAGTCAGACATACTAGCCAGGAATTGGTGAGACTTTCCCTCCAAAATCGAATCTTCTGAGCTGAGATTTGGCAGTTGTGATGCTCCTCCACCAAGACCTCAGATGCTGTTGAGGGTAGTGGTAGAGAGAACTGCTGTAGTCACTGCTTATGATTCCTGTAACCACTCCCTTGTCTTGTTAATTATAGCCTTGGGCTAGCCCAGACATGTTTTCTTATTTATTTTTTTTTTTTGGCTCTTCCTCACCACATCCACACCTCGAGATGCACCATCTATTTTTAGCCACGACCATGACAGCAAGTAAGTG
This sequence comes from Carlito syrichta, assembly GCF_000164805.1. NCBI lineage: Eukaryota > Metazoa > Chordata > Mammalia > Primates > Tarsiidae > Carlito > Carlito syrichta. The sequence continues at coordinate 2,476 of NW_007087824.1, forward strand.
AAAGACTTAGGAAGCAATTTCCGAAGAGAGAGGTGGCTTGAACTAGTATGATGTCAGCAGAGATAAATAGATATGAGATTTATTTTTAAGTTAGAATTAGAGGGTTTTGCTCTATGACAGTCACAGGAGATTAGACAAAGAAATAAACAGGAATGACTTCCATGTTTGTACTTGAACTTCTGGCCAGATCATAGAGTCATGTAAAGTGACAGAGGAAAAACAGGCATGACAGAAAATAGTATGAAGAAGAAAAATATCAACAGCTTTTTTTTTCTTGACATTTGAATTGAAGTCTCTTCCTTGGTATACAACTTGATTAGGAGGTTGGATACCAGAGAGACACCAAGGCTAGACAAAGTGGGAAATTATGCACACAGAGGAGGTGTTTATTATCACATCCTGGATAAGGGTGTCATATTGGAAGAAAGCATGAATTTAAATGAAAAATCTCCTGGACATCTCCCTTTCAAAGGTGGAAAACTTGAACATTTAAAAAACGGGTAGAGAAGGAGCAGTCAGTAAAAATGACAGAAATACAGACGGTAGTGTGCGTGTTTGTGTGTCTGTGTGTATGTAGACAGGAGAGAATCACAGTTGAATGTTCCAGAGGCAGGAAGGCATAAGAGTGAAGTCATTAAAAGCAATTTTGGTGGGAGTGGAAGTTAATGAAACAAAGAGGTTTTCATTGGAATTCACCATCATTCATTAGAGATTTATTATACTCTGAGGATAAAGAATAGAACATCAGCAATAATAAAATGTTCCTTTGTCTTTATTTAATTTTGATGGCTGAGAATATAATATTCTTGGCACCATGTAGACAGGCTATGCTACTCACTGTTAGGACTCAGGTGATCAGTGCCTTGCCCCAGTCATTATATGTTCATTTATAATTTTCTATCACTACCCTACTTTAATTGAATTATAAAGCTTTACAAACCAAATTATAACAACTGCAAAATAAATTAGATGTTCAAGATGATATAATGATACACTCTCATCCAAAATTCTACTTGCAAGGTTTGAGCATATCAAAGATCTTTTTTTGTTGATCAACTTTAAAAGTGATTTTCAATTTTTTAATTTATAAAATAATACCACATTAATTATATTATTTATTATATCGATGTGTTCCGTGAAATATTTTGGCTTGAAAAATAATTCCACTACTATTAGTTTAGCATACAGATCATTTGGGGGGGGAAGTGGCAAATTTATTTTTCAAGAGCTCTCTTTTTTTTTTTCTTTTTAAAATTGCATTAACTTATTCCAAATAATTTTTGCAATATTAACAATTTTCTTGGCTTTTTTCTTGCAAATTTAACATGTATTAATAAATAATGTCCTGCCTCAGCATTAAGATACATTTAATTATATAGTCAAAAAACCCTGATAGAATCTTAAAAAATAATTTGGATTGCTGAATGCATTTAATATTTTAAGCAAGAATTTGTTATAAATACCATACCAAATTTTATCACTCTATTTTTTAGATAAGATTTTTAAGATGACATTCCACATTGTACTGTAAATAACACAAATGTATAAAACCATCCTTAGACTGGCTTCTAACTTTTTCATTTTATATTTTAAGATTTCTGATGTGCCAGTTGTCTCCATCTTTTAAAAAAATAAAACAAAATTGGAATGCAAACTAACTGATTAAGATTTTTTATCTAATATGAAAATGAATGCTTAGAGTCAAGATACAGACAGATGGGTAATGCAGTAATGAATTGAAATGTGGATCTTTGTTTTATAGTTAGATAAACAAAATTCAACAATAACCTCCTTTCATACTTAAAGATATTTGCATCTATCAAATTTCCTTTCCAAAGCCGGGCTCGGTGGCTCAGCCTGTAATCCCGCGCCTTTGGGAGGCTGAGGTGAGTGGATTGCTGAACCCGCGGGTTCAAGACCCGCCTGGGCAGCGAGACCTCATCTCTACAATAAATCAAAAAATCAGCCGGGCGTGGTAGTGTGCGCCTGTAATTCTGGCTACTCGGAAGGCTCAGGCGGAAGGATAGCCGGAGCCTAGAAGGTCAAGGCTGGGTGGTCGGGAGCGGCCACTGCACTCCAGTCTGGGCGACAGAGTGAGACTCCAACTCAAAAAAAAAATAAATAAATAAATAAAAAATAAATTTCCTTTCCAGCTTCAAAATTATATTCAAATAAACCAGACAGTAAACAGATAAAAGTAAATGTCTCCAACTGCATATAGATTCAAAATAAGACATTGAATGGAACACAACCAACTCTAAGAACAAGAACAAAGGAATAAGAGATTGGATTTAACCCCAGTTTTACCAATGGCTCTAGGGAAGGTCAAATTTCTCTTCTGTTAGTTTCCTTATAAATAAAATGAAGGGGATACTGCTTCTTTCTATTTCAGGAGTGATTTTTTTTTTTTTTTTTTAGACAAGAGGTATCTTTTTCTTTATTTCTTTTTTTTTTTCTTTTTGGTTTGGCAAACTCTTGTGGAAATGAAAGGAAGGTGTAAGATAAGCGATTACATATGTTACTTAAATAAAGCCTCCTTTTTTAAAGCACTATACTTTTCTTTCTTTTTTTTTTTTGAGTTGGAATCTCACTCTCTTGCCCAGGCTGGAGTGCAGTGGCACACCCACAGCCACCCCAGTGTCAACCTGAGCCCAGCTGGTTGACAACCAGCTGGGCTCAGGTGATGCTTCTGCCTCAGCTTTCTAAGGAACCAGAACTAAAGCGCTACCATGTCCGGCAAATTTTTTTTTAAATTGTCTTGCCAAGTTGCCAGGGCTGGTCTCGAACCTGCAGGCTCAGGCAATTAACTTACCCTGATCTCCCAAAGTGCTGGGATTACAGGCTGAGCCACCAAGCCCGGCCACCATTCTTTTTTTTTTTTTTTTTTTGATGGAAGGAAATAAAGGCTTTATTCAAAAGCCAGCAATATGAGGAGATGGCAGACTGAAGTTGCAAAGACCACCTCAAATTCTCAGATTCATCATGGCACTATAGGGATTTTAAAGGGAAATTTGGTATGGGAAACATGCCAGAGCAGTGCCAGGGCAGCCTCGTGTGTTTTGTCCTGATGGCTATTTTAAGTCATCATTCCTTGGAGGTTTGGCTGGCATTGTCCTTACTGTGACCCGGTAGTGAACTAATCACAGCTACCCTAAGTGGGAGGATTCCACAATCAGGGCAACATGCTTAGTTTGTTTCAAGGTTCACCTATGCAGTTTATTTTTATTTATCTATTTATTTAATGACTTTTGGTTTGTTTGTTAATTGTAAAGATGTGGGGTAAAATTCAGGAATAAGTATACAAGTGGTCATCATACAGGTAAAGTTTGGGCATCCCTTTGGTCCCTACTTCTTCTATTTTGAGATCAGTTACCCTTATTGATGTTATGTGCCTCTCCCCACTCTTCCCTGGCAGTGTCTCCCTACTGCCAATCCCTGTCTTATAGTGAAATGTCTGTAAAACCTATATATCTGTATAACCTATAATAACCTGTAAAATCTTGTTTGACACAAGTAATGAAATCTTCCAATTTAGTTGCATGTCTGCTGCCCAGACGAAGTGCCCAGATGTAGCTCCCCCTGTACGTGTAACCAGAACTGCTCTTAGCCCTTGAGCTGTAACTTCCCCCTTTTCTTGGAAATCCCCTACCCCCTACATTCTGTTAAGCAAATAGCAGCTGACCAGCAGCCAAACTAAGCAAGCAGGTAGCTACAAATTGTTCCATCCCTGACTCTGACCCCTCCCTAAAATGTAAACGGTAATTGCAAAAGCTGTGGTTTTTGCCTATGAAAGCCCCCTGCTTGCTTTGCTAGGGGCTAAGAGATTTTTAGTGGCATTAACCCACTCTTGGCCACTGGCTATTAAAGGATTCGAATCTGACTCTCTGCATGTTGGTGGTCACTTTCTTGCACTCCGGTCATAACATATGGAGGGCCCAGTGAAATTATATCACCAAACTTGGGAGGCGGCCCCACTCTGGCTCTCCCCAGCTCAACAGAGATGTTATAGGGGAGGCCCCCTTTACTTGTCACAGGGTCCCATAACCTGACATCAAGTTCAGCATGGGTTGGAGAGACTGCTCTCTTCCCTTTACTAAATCTGAGTCCTCCTACACTTTCCGGAGAGGTAAGAATCTGTTTATCCTATATCTTCTGTTTATGGCCATAATTCTGTTAGGGAGGTCAGAGCCGGATGAGGCCACTCCTTAGACTCTGTTCATTGACCCAAGATATTTGTAGAACAGAATCTCAGTCTAATATTTCTGTTTGGATAGCTTCTTGATTTCTGTGTGCTTATGCAGTTTCCGGACCCCTGTCACCCTTGACCTCTTTCCTTTCTCTGCCTAATTGCTATTCTCTTTGCTACGGGGCTTGCCTCTGCCATGCCTTTGAATTGGTCATCAACAACCAAATTTTTGTTGACTATTCCATATCTCCTTGTAATAACCAGTTTGCTTGTCTTCAGGTGTCTCCTGTGATCGACTGGTTTTGACAATATGGGGCAGACAATATGAGGTCAATTGGCCTGTGTTTGATGTTGGTTGGCCCTCCACAGGGTCTCTGGATATACATGTCACCCGAGTTGTCTGGAAGATTGTTGCCAGCAAGAGGGGGCCCCTGCACCCAGATCAGTTTCCCTATATTTGACCAATCCCTAATTCTGGTCAAAAACCCCCACCTTGGCTCAAGACATGTGCCTTTAGAGAGGAGCAGGGCCAGGGATCCCTGGTTGGATCCTGGTCACTAAGGCCAGGCAATGAAAATTCTCCATAGCCTAAACCCCTGGCCTCTAATAAGGTGACTCTGGCTCTTCCTTTCCCGATTGCCTCAGCTCCCACTCCAGCAGGGTTATACCCTGTTCTCCCTCCATCTATGGAGGACCCTCTTGAGGAGCTGGTCACCCTCACCTGTAACCCACTGCCGTATTGTCCTCAGTCTTCTCCTACCATCACCTCCTCCTCCCCAACCATCATCTTTTCCACTTCCCCTTTACCTGAGTCCTCACCTTTGGCTACCCGACTCTGATCTCAGACTGATCCAGCACCACTTTTACCCCTCTGGGAGATTTACCCTCCACTGGGGTTGTATTGAACTGAACAGCCTTTCTTGGTTTTTACTCCTTTCTCCACCTCAGGTTTGTGCAATTGGAAACATCAAAATCCGATGTTCTTGGACAAGCTGCAGGCTCTAATATTTATGGAGTCAGTCATGCAGACTCATGACCCCACCGGGATGATTGTCAACAGCTCCTCCTGACTCTTTTTACCTCCAATGAGTGAGACTGTTTCAGGACTGAAGCTAAGAAATCTGTCCTGGCTTCAGTTGCTGGTATGGGGAAGGAAAATCAAGAAATGCTAAAAGAGGTTTTCCTCACTTCCCATACAGACTGGGACCCTAACACTTTGGCAGGGTCCAGGACCTTGGATACTTATCACCGGACTCTATTAGCTGGCTTGAGGGGAACAGTCCACAAACCTATCAATCTTTCTAAGACTACCGAGATCATTTAGGGCCCTGAGGAGTCACCGGGGATGTTTCTAGAATGCCTCTAGGAGGTGTTCTGCACTTATACACCCTTTGACCCCTCAGCACATGAGAATGCTCAGGCTGTCAATTTGGCTTTTGTGGCACAGGTAGCTCCAGGCATCTTGAAAAAGTTGCAAAAGCTTGAGGGTTTTGCAGGAATTAACATTTCTCAGCTACTTGAGGTAGCCCAAAAAGGTTTTAACAGCTGTGATGCTGAAAAACAAAAAATAGGCAGATCAGAAATTGGACAGAGCAACAAAGCGGCAGACAAAAGTACTAGTTGCTGCAATCCAGGTCTCCCAGTCTGGTTCAAAGTTGGCTCATAAGCCAAAGGAAGAGCCTAAAAAGGGACAAAAAGAAACTGGACACATCCAGCTAGCCAAGAATCAATGTGCATGTTACAAGGAGCTAGGTCACTGGGTAAAGGACTTCCCTCATTGCCAAAGACAGAGAAGCCTAAGTCAGTTCTGGTCCTGCTCTTCACTGGGAAGGCTGAAAATGATTCTGACTGAGGAAGCCAGGACTCTTTTTCCTTAGGCTCCCAAGAGCCCATGGTAACCACTGCTAGCGGGAGCCACCCCATCCAACTCTTGGTGGACACTGGGGCAGAAGTGTTGGTCCTAAAATTATCATTAGGGTCTGTGTCTGATAAACAAATTTTTGTTCAAGGGGTGACAGATGCAGTCACAAACTGCAAGTTCACCTCTGACCAACTGGTTGATTTAGGTCAAAAACAAGTTACCCACTTGTTTCTAATAGCTCCTGACTGCCTATACCCTCTTATGGGCTGTGATTTGCTCCAAAGACTAAGGGCAACTATTGGGTTTTCACCTGATGAGACTGAACTGTATGTTCCTACTGATATTGCCTATCTAATGTTATTGACTGTTCCACTTACTGAAGAATACCTCCTAGCTTCTTCAGATTCTTCCATTGAAAATGTCTCATCAAGCTTACTCCTACAGTTACAACAGGAGTTTCCTTCAGTTTGGATGGAAATCAACCCACCAGGATTGGTGAAACGTCACCCTCCAATCGTGGTAAGTGTGTTGGCATCAGCCACTTCTGTTTGTGTCCATCAATATCCTTGAGTTTGCAGGCTTGGAAAGGAATTGCTCCCCCTATTAAAAGACTTTTATCACTGACATTCTAATGCCTTGTCAATCTGCTTGGAATACTCCATTCTTGCTTGTTAAAAAGCCAGGAATTTCTGATTACCAGCCTGTTCAGGACTTAAGAGAGGTCAATAAGTGGGTTAAAACAATCCATCCTACTGTTCCCAACCCACACACTTTTCTCAGACTGCTTCCTCCTCAATACCAGGTGTACACTGTGTTGGACTTAAAAAATGCCTTCTTTTCCATTCCTTTTTCCCTGCCAGTTAACTCATTTTTGCTTTTGAATGGACAGATCTTGTCTCAGGAGATATCAGTCAACTAACTTGGACTCAGTTGCACAGGAATTCAAAAATTCCCCAATTCTTTTTAGGGAAGCCTTGCAATAGGATTTGTCAGGATTTTGCACCTTGCACCCTGAATGTACTTTATTCCAATATGTAGATGGCCTCCTGCTCATGGCTGCAGACTTAGATACTTGTTTGAAAGGTACTAAGGCTCTCTTACAGTTTCTTCAAGACCTGGGCTACCATGTCTTGGCTAAAAAGGAAGAGTTCTGCTCAACTGAAGTTTCCTACCTGGGATATTGGCTGAAAAAGGGTAAGCGAGCCCTGTCATTGACCCGGAAAGAAGTCATCCTTCAGATTCCCACACCAACGACGAAGAAACAGGTACAAGAATTCCTGGGGGTGGCAGGGTATTGCCAACTATGGATTCTGGGATTTGCTGAAACTGCCAAATCTCTGTATACAGCTACTGCAGAGAACCAGTCCCTAGAATGAACGGCTACCGAGGCACAAGTATTCCAACAATTAAAGATGGCTCTTACCCAAGCCCTGGCTCTAGCCCTGCAGATATCACCAAGTCTTTCCACTTGTTTATTCATGAACAAAGGGGAATTACAAAAGGGGGCCTCACTCAAACCCTAGGACCCTGGAAAGACCAGTAGCTTACTTGTCAAAGAGACTGGCCTCTGGCTGGCCCTCTTGTCTCCAGGCCATTGCAGCCATGGTCATACTGGTTAAAGAAGCAGATAGATTGACTTTTGGCCAAAGCCTGGCTTTGACTGTTCCCCATGCTGTTGAGACTCTGCTCCAGGGAGCCTTTGGCCACTGAATGTCAAATACCCGCATCACTCAATATCAAAGCCTCTTACTTGACCAACCCAGAATTTCTCTCCTATCCAGTGCCTCAATCCAGCTACCTTGCTTCCCAATGATAATCCAGAAATGCCAATACATGACTGTGAGGACATGATGGATATCTCTCAGGCCAGCTGCCCCAATCTTTGGGACACCCCCTTAAGCCAGGCTGATGCTGTCCTTTTCACGAATGGCAGCAGTCTGGTAATAGGAGTCCACAAGGCTGGTGCTGCAGTAACCACAGCCCATGACATGATCTGGTCACAATCTCTGCTCAATGGCATGTCAGTTCAAAAAGCTGAGTTAATTGCCTTAACTCAAGCCCTATGCTAGGGAGCAGGGAAATGGATAAACATCTTCACTGACAGTCAATATGCTTTTGCTACTCTCCATGTTCATGCTATGATCTATAAGGAACAAGTACTTCTGACTGCAGCGGGTAAGACTATAAAGAACAAGGTGGAAATCTTAGCCCTTTTCGAGGTTATATGGCTCCCCAAGGAAGTGGTTGTCATTCATTGCAGGGGACACCAAAATCGGATACTCCAGAAGCAACTGGAAATTGCCTAGCAGTTCAGGCAGCAGCAGAACTTCCAATTGAGCCCCTAACTATCCTGCTAAGACTTTTCCAACCCCTTCTCTCCCACAGTCCACCTATACTCAAGAAGAAGAAAATCAATTAGAATGAGTGGGGGCTCACAAAGATCCCACCAGATCATGGGTCAAGGACTCCAAGATTATCCTGCCTGAGGTTCTTGGATATACTCTGGTAAAACAATTGCATTCTACCACCCACTTGGGAGGTACCAAAATAACTGAACTGTTCAATTTTTTTTACCATATCAACGACTTAAAATACATGGCTACAAAGACAGCTACCATGTGACCGGCTTGTACCCAAGTTAATGCTAAACAGGGTTCGAAACCAACTATCGGCATCAGGGCCTGAGGATTTAGCCCTGAAGAAAAATGGGAGGTGGACTTTATGGAAATAAAGGCTCCCCATGCAGGGTACAACTATCCTCTAGTGTTTATAGATACTTTTTCTGGAGATAGAGGCCTTTGCCACCAAAAATGAAACCACACTTATGGTACAAGGTTTTTGTTCAATGAAATTATCCGCAGGTTTGGGCTCCCCCTCTCTATTGGCTCTGATAATGGTCCTGCTTTTACCTCCTCCATGGTCCAACTGGTCAATAAAGCACTAAAAATTGACTGGAAATTACATTGTGCTTACCGACCACAAAGTTCTGGACAGGTAGAAAGCATGAACCGGACTTTAAAATCTACTTTAACCAAATTAATCATAGAAACTGGTGAAAAAAATGGGTAAATTTTTTGCCTCTGGCCCTCCTCCAGGCTCGGTACACCCCCTATAAGACCGGATTTACTCCATATGAAATAATGTTTGGAAGATCCCCTCCTTTGTTACCCTGGTTATGGGATCCTATTTGTGAAGAAATTACTAATCAATCTTTGTTAAAGTATCCCCAGTCCCTCCAGCAGGTCTAGACTACTGTCCACTTCAACGTTCGTGCTGTTTTGCCAACTCTATTGTCCACATCATGCCATCCATTCCAGCCCAGGAACCTGGTCTACATCAACAAGTTCCAGAAAGAACCGACCCCGATCTAGAAGGGAACCTACATTGTTATCCTCACCCCCCAATGGCACTCAAAATTGACAGAATTGTGGTTTGAATTCATCACTCGCAAGTCAAGAAAACCGGGTTCGATGACCTTCACAATGCTACTCTACCCTTGAGTAGAGTATTTGGACTCCTCAGAGGGAACCTAAAATCCCTCTCAAGGTCACCTTCCAAGTTTAGCCTCCCGATCCACCCCAAAATGAACAACTACTCCCAGAATCAGCCATCACAAGCTAAGACTCTCTTGTTCTTATTCTGGTATTCCTTAGCCCATATGCTCAGGCGTGAAGCCCAATGTCACACCTGGTATTCCTTCACCCTTATGGGGGCGTGGCAACATTAGATACTGAAAATTGGTTTAATAGTCAGTCTCTCAACCTGGTCCTATTTAAGACAGACTTATTAGACCTGTCAGGTCAAAATGGAAGTGGAGCTAGCAACATCCCAGCCAAGAAATATCACATCCCAGGGGTCCCTCATACGGAAAGGTTCCCCCTCTCTATAAAGACTTAAGAAACATAGACTTCTGTATATGCCCAGGATGTCCACTAATGGTCTCCATAATCAGGCTAGCCAATCCTTCTGTCCACGTTGGGAATGTGTCACCATAGCCTCCTACCCCAAAAGACCAAATGATACCTCCAAAATTACTTTATAGAGAGGTGCATGAGGAAACCATCCTGGTCACTCCCCATTATATATACATAAAAGTTAACAATCCCTCCCTCCTTTCCTGGGATATGGGCTCCACATGGGGCATATGCCTTTATCTAAATGGTTATGACTCAGGGGCTCTTTTCACCATCCAACAACAACTAATCATCCACAGGACCCAAATGGGGCCATCTCGGATTGGACCATTGTCAAGACATAATGACCCCCTATTTGACTATCATCAGCTGCGACCACTGTCCATGCCCTCTCCCAAATGATGCACTGACCCACCTCTGTATCCACAGATGCCCGGAGGGCTCCCATCCCCTACAGCGGCCCCAAAGACACTTCTGAAGACCCCTGGTCCAGAGCGCCAATCACCTAACCTTTTTCCTATATTAACCCACATGCACCATCTGTTTAACATCACCTGGCCAGAGCTAGCTTTGGATTGTTGGCTTTGCCTAAAAGCAAAACCCCCTGACTACATTGGCCTATGAATTGAGGCTCCCATTGATTGTCACCTCCAATGACAAAACTACATGTGAAAATTCTCAGAAAATAATTCATGTCACCCTCAGGGATGTAACTGGAAAGGTCTCCTGTTTAACAACTGTAAACTTCAATTTAACAGCTTTTCCATTTGCCCAAGTCTGTAAATTATCTCTTACTATAACTGTGTCTAAATTCACAGCCTATATGACTCCAGCTAATACTTGGCTTGCTTGTCATATGGGCCTAATGACCTGTATAACTACTGAAATGTTAACTAATGAGCCTACCCTATGTGTGACTGTCCATGTGCTACCTCAAATATACACCGACAGCGGTCCTCAAGAATCCCTGTATTAAATCCTCCTGTTCGCCCAATCACTTGTCAAAAATGTGCTGTTCCATTTCTCCTGCCAGCCTTAATTGAGTTAAGTATAGACAGAACCACAGAGCTCAGCACCACAGCTTTAGGTCACAGAGAGTTAGGCCTAGTCAACTTCACACAAAATATTGATTCTGACTTAAAATACATGCAATCTGCCATAGACCATCTCCATGACCAAGTAAATTCCCTTGCAGAAGTTGTCCTCCAAAACTGCAGAGACCTAGATTTACTTTTCTTATCTCAAGGGGACTTTGCGCTGCTCTTGGAGAATCCTGTTGTTTCTATGCCAATAAATCAGGTATTATCCAGGCTACCCTCCGTAAAGTCAAGGAAAACACAGACTGGGGACAAAGGGAGCTAGACAATAATAAGTCTTGGTTCCACACTCTGTTCAACAGGAACCCATAGTTACCAACTCTCATCATTAGTTTAGCAGGCCCTCTTGTCCTTCTCCTCCTCAGTTTACTTGTGGAACCCTGTATACTCAATTGGTTTGTCCACTTTGTCAAGCAGTGCATCAGCTCTGCAAAACTCATGTACATTAAAACCCACTACAACCCTTTGTCAACAACTGATGAGTCAACAATTTAACTCATCAGGAGAGAATGAAATGTCTGTAAAGGAGAGAATAAAATGTCTGTAAAGCCTACATGTCTGTATAACCTATAATAACCTGTAAAAACTTGTTTGATGAAAGTAACTAAATCTTCCATTTTAGCTGCATGCCTGCTGCCCGGAAGCAGATGCAGCCCTCACATCCCCAGATGCAGCCCTCACACCCCGCATAACCAGGGCTACTTTTAGCCCCTGAGCTATAACTTCCCCTTTTTTGTGGAAATCCCCTACCCCCTACATCCTGTTAAACAAACAGCAGCTGTCTGGCAGTCAAACTAAGCAGGCAGGTAGCTGCAAATTGTTCCATCCCTGACTCTGATCCCTCCCTAAAATGTAAACTGTAATTGCAAAAACTGTGGGTTTTGCCTATAAAAACCCCCTGCTTGCTTTGCTCTGGGTCGAGAGGTTTTTGGTGGTGTTAGCCCTCTCTCGGTTGCCAGCTATTAAAGGACTCAAATCTGACTCTCTGCGTGTTGGCGATCACGTTCTCGCACTCCAGTCATAACAATAGTATCATGATTAATGTTCAGAGTCTGCTTATGAGTGAGAAACATGTGGTAGACTTGTTTTTTGTTGTTGTTTCTGTGATAGATCACAAAGTAGTATAGGCTCTAAATCCATCCAAGTTGCTGCAAAGTCCATAATTTTGACTTTCTTTATGGATGCATAACACTCCATTGTGTATATGTACCACATTTTTAAAATCCAGTCTATTTTCGGTGGGCAGCACGGTTGGTTCCATGTTTTTGTTGTTGTGAATAATGCTGGGAAAAACATACATATGCAGGTATCATTGTCATAGAATGATTTGAGTTCCTCGGGTATATTCCGAGCAGGGAGATTGCTGCTTCTGGAAATATACCCAGAAAAATGTATGGAAGGTCAATTTTTAGATCTTTTAGGAATCGCCACACTGTTTTCCACAGAGGTTATACTAGTTTACAACCCCACCAACAGTGTAGAAGCATTCCCTTCTTTCCGCATCTGCTGTTTTTTTGAGTTATTGATGATGGTCATCCTGACTGAAGTTAGGTGGTATCTCAGTGTGGTTTTGATTTGCATTTCTTTGATGATTAGTGAAACTGAGCATTTTTCATGTATCTGTTGGCTGCTAGTATGTCTTTTTTTGAAAAGTGTCTATTCATATCTTTTGCCCACTTTTTAATGAGACAGTTTACTGTTTTTCTTTTCAGCACATTTGAATTTCAGATAGGCCTTTGTCAGATATACAGTTGACAAATATTTTTTTTCCCATTCCCATTCACTTAAGGTTTTTTTTGCTTTGCAGAAGAAAAGCACCATTCTTTTTTTTTTTGAGTTGGAGTCTCACTCTGTCACCCAGACTGGAGTGCAGTGGCTGCTCCTGGCCACCGCAGCCTTGATCTTCTGGGCTCCAGCAGTCCTTCCACCTCAGCCTTCCAAGTAACTGGAACTACAGGCGCGCACTACCATGCCCAGCTAATTTTTTGATTTATTGTACAGATGAGGTCTCGCCAATTTGCCAAGGTAGGTCTCGAACCCACGGGGTCAGGCAATCCACTCACCTCAGCCTCCCAAAGCGTGGGATTACAGGCTGAGCCACTGAGCCCGGCTAAAAAGTACCATTCTTGATGAAAGATTACATTCCTTAATTTTAACAAGACATCACATTTCCACAGTATTGATTTGCTTTTTTCTGATTTCTAATAAATTTATATTATCCAATATGAATATAAACTATTTGGATAACTGTTATCTTAGCAACTACTTTTTTTTTTCAGTTGGAGTCTCACTCTGTCACCCAGGCTGGAGGGCAGTGGCATGCTCCCGGCCACCACAGCCGAGACCGGCTGGGTTTAGACGATCCTTCCACCTCAGTCTTTCAAATAGCTGGAAGTACAGGCACATGCCACCATGCCCGGCTAATTTTTTGATTTACTGTAGAGATGAGGTCTCACCAATTTGCCCAGGCTCGTCTCAAACTCGCAGGCTCAGGCAATTCCCTCACCTTGGCCTCCCAAAGTGCTAGGATTATAGGCATGAGGCACTGTGCCCAGCCGAGCAACTACTATTTTTGAACAGCTCATTAATTGTACACAAATTTAGAAAGGGTTTCCAAGGTGATATCACTCTAGTGACAGAGGTCAGGAATAATACGTACCTGGTATCACAATTTTGAAAATTTTTTTGTGATCTAAGTACAACTTTAGTTTTGTCTTCCACTGGATGGTCAAAATGTATTCACTAGAGAAAGTTTTCTTTGCTAGAGGACAAAACTCTGGCAGGATCTATGGCTTTCTGGAGACTTGAAAGTAATAGAAAGCCCTGTGATTTCTTTGAGTAGCAAACAATCTTGACTCAGAAATTATATTGTCAAGACTAATATATTAAACAATATTTCAATCTGTATTCAGAGGATGGCTTTCTGCCAACCTCCCCAGCTAGTCTGTCATAGGCAGGCTGCCGGCTTCCAGGGAAAAGTAGAATTGCTTGCTACTCTTGTTATTCTTTTTCTCTTTTAACATTTTTTTTTTACATATATCAGATTTACAAAAATGTCACAGGAATAGTACAAAAATTCTCACTGAGGTCCTTCACTCAGGTTTCACAAATGCTAAAATGAGTATTTTATCATAGCAGTTTTATTTGACTTTCTCTATCCATATCTATATGATTTCTTCCTGAACTATATTGACAATAACTTGTAGCCATGATACCTATATAGCTACACAGAGTTGTGTTCAAAATCAGTATATCATTAATACTATACTAATATCTAATCTGCAAATTCTATTCAGATTTTTCTAATTGTCTCAGTAACATCTTTTATAGCAAAAGAAAATATCGGGTCATGCATTACATTTAGTTGTCATGTTTCTTTAGTCTGCTAAATTAATCTTGAGTAGTTTTGCAGTTGTTCAGTGTGTTTCAAGACACGGGTCAGTGATTTTGTAGGATGCACTTCAATTTCAATTTGTCTGATGTTTCCTCATGAGTAAAATCAGGCATTTGGCAGGTGTCCCACAAAAGGGATCTGATGATCTGAGTACATCCTATTAAGAGGCAAATGGTACTGATATAACCTATATACTGGTGACGTTACCTTTGATAACTTCGTTAAGGTGATGTTTTCCAGTTGTCTTCACTAAAATGGTACCATTATTTTTTTTTTTTGTAACTAATAAATATCTTGTGGGAAGATACTTTGAGATTATGTAAATATCTGTTGCCTCTCAAACTTTCAAACTAATTAAACTATCCACTTACTATCTTTGCCTGAGTACATTATTTTAATGATGTTTGCTAAATGGTGATTTTTAATTTTATAATTTCTTTCACATTTTTTGCCTTTTTACTGTAAAACAGGATTTTCCCCTTCCCTTTACTCCTTTATCTCCCTTCCTTCTTTCTTTCCATCTGTGTGGGCTTAAGAATTCCTATTTTATTTGGTGGATTTTATTTCTCTAGTATCATTATTTATTTTGATGCTCAGACTATCACAGACTTGGCTAGAGGAAATCCTCTGAAACTGGTTCCTAAATCCTTTTGATGTTCCTTCATTATTCTTTAAACATTTTACTGCATTCTGGTAAATTTAAATATTCTGGACTCATCATGAACTTTCCTTTCTCCAACACTAAAATCAGTCATTTTCCCAAAGAACTTAGTTCTTTTTAATGGAAAGCAGTGTTTAGAAACCTAGGCCTGAGATCCTAGTAAGGTGTGCTCATTATTCCTTGAGTGTTGTTTCTAGATCTCCACACAGCATCTAGGGAGCATATACACACATATGTAAACAGGATACAAAAATACACACATCTATATCCACATTTGTCATTTTGTTAAAAGTCATGAGTAGACTGTGGTATTTCCAATTTTAATCCACCATCACTGAGTTCATTCTATCTTCCTCTTTCCATATTGTAAGTCTTTTGTCTCCTTCTGTCTATAAAATATCCACTTCTTTGTTTAATCCTAAAGTACACAGAGAATAGTCCCAGAATTGCTAACCCATGCCTCTGCAGAAAAGAAGTCTACCAACTAAAGTTCAATGATTGTTTAAAGTTCTTTTTTGTCTTTAATCTGAGAGAATGTAATCCAAAAGCCATGTTTACATTTCCATAAATGTTAGTTATTTTTCCCACATTGAGTATGACTATGCTATTTATTTTTTTATGACAGCTCAGCTCATTTGCTTCTACTTGTATTTCAATTAGGATATTTCCTTATCCTTACCGACCTCACGTATTCTCATCTATGGGTTATATGAAACATTAATGTAGTTCCAAAAGTCAGAACTGTCAAAGAGGTAGGTATGTTTGTGAGCTGTGCCTTTGTTCTATTATTTTCACCCTGTTCTCAATCATCTCTTGTCCTGTAGGTAGCCAATTTTATGCCTCTCTAGTTTATCCTTGTGGTGTTTTATTTTGAACAAATTACTTAATACATGCAAAACACTGTATTTCCCCTTTTTTCTTACACAAAAGTATATTATTGGTTGTTGTTATTCTTTTATTTTCCTTTCTTTCTTTCTTTCTTTCTTTTTTTTTTAAGAAGCAGAGATGGGAATCTCACTATGCTGCACAGGCTGGTCTTGAACTTCTGGTCTCAATTGATCCTTCTGCCTCAGTCTCCCAAAGTACTGGGATTATGGGCATGAGCCACCATGTCCAGACCTATGCTGTTTTTCTAAATGCTTTTTGTTTCCTTCTGATTCTCTGTCTCACGAATTGGCAAATTGTGGTCCGACTGTCAAATGCGGCTTAGTTATTCTCTTCTTAGTGAAATCTTATTGGAACTTAGCCATGCTTATTTGTTTATGTAGTACCTATGGCTATTTTCATGCTATAATGACAGAGTTGAATAATTGCAAGAGACACTTTCTGACTCACAGAACCCAAAATATTTGCTATCAGGTCATTTACAGAATATTTCTATCTTGTCATTGTCTTTCGAATGAAGGCTATAGATTTCTGTATGTTAATTTTACATCCCAATTTACTGCGTTCCTTTATACTCTAGGTTAGTTTTATCACAGATTATCTAGGGTTTTCTAGGTACACAATCATAACAGCTTTGAGATATATTTCACATACACCCACTTGAAGTGTACAGTTGAATGACTTCAGCCTATCCATAGAGTTATGCTATGGACTTTCTCTTTTGGTTGTGGTATTACATCAAACTCAAGCCCAACACTAGCTCTTCAAGTTCTCTCCCAGAAAGATTTTTTTCTGGACTGTTCTTCTTCTTATTGAAGTTTTACCGTGGAAGCATGAGAAATGACTGACTGAGGCTTTATTTCTCTACAGTAGGAGATTTGAAGTTTGAATGTTTGAGAAGTCTTATTTAATATTTTTACTTTTATTTTTGTAGAAGTCTTTGGAATTTCCAGTTTTTTCCAGTCTTATCTTGTACACTTGTACACATGTGTAATGTCAGACCCCAAAGGCCTGGCAGAAAAGCTTCCTGGAAAGTTATGAGATAAACAGAGCTTTCAAAGTTCACACAAGGCTAGGAGAAAGAAGAGTTCTGGCCAGTCATCGTGGAGACATGTCCCAGAATACCCAAGCCATCTGACACCCCTCCACCTGGCCTAAAATCCCACACCCTCAGGGGTAGACTAATGACTACTCCAGCTCCATCCTAACCAAGCTTCAAAAGAATCAAATTTATCCATCAATAAAATAAATTGTTACACATCTGGCTATGAGATAGATGTCCTTGCATCCCTTCTCCAAATTTCTAGAATCCTCTCTTCAGGAAGAAAATCCATAGTCTCATTCAGTCCCTGCGCTCAGCTCAAATCCTGGATCTCTCTTATCTTCAGGTCCAGATTTGTTTAAAGTAATATAAATTTATATATGTATATAAAAATCTCCTTTACAGAGATCAACCCTTCTTATACTATAGAGTAAAAGGAACAGAATGTTTTCAATGAAATTTCACAATATAACAAAAGAAGCATAAAAGTCATCAACGGCAGATGGCTTTAGTAAGATACTCATCATTATCTTTTCTCTGTGGCTCTGAGGTTCACTCTCAGGAAGGTTTTTTCTCTCCATTTTTCTCCTTGACCACAGTTGCAGTAACCATTGATAAGATAATTTGGAGCTTCTAGAGCTTTCACAGTGTGATCTATGCCAATGTAAGTATGGGCACCTCTGAGTGGTTTGATGCTGGAACAGTTAAAGTTGCTGTTGTTGTCTTTGTTTGTTTAGTTTTCTTTGTTTGAGTTTTCACCCAGGCTTGTGATTTCTTTAACAAACCAATTCTCTAAAAAATTTAGTAGGTTTTTGTTCTCTGTTTGCTTCTAGTCGGTTTCTGGTGCCAGTAGGCACACTGAAAATATTTTTCTTAGATGTGATTCGCAAATCTGATTTATTCCTTTGCTTCCTCGCTTCATATTTCTTTTTCTCAATTTAATTATGGCTGCCCTGGGACTGCCACTGTGAAGCATGTAACTATTCCATTGTTAGATTGCACACAAATCACTGAGTGCAAGCTTTCTTTTTTGTACATGCACAAACACATTTTTCCTTCCTATACATAGAGATTTTACGGACGAGATTTTCATCTTTTGTCTATTTTATTAATGAAGTACTTGGGGTATTAATTGTTGCCTCAGAGAAGCATTTTCTTCTAGCAAACTACCTGTAATAGGTCCCCACCCATTTTGTTCTCTGATCCTTTTTATCTTTCTCAGCACTGACCCACTTCAGATTTGGGGTTATTCATTTTTAATCTTGCAAGTTTTCTGCCTCTCCCCTGGAATATAAGTAGCATGAAGGAAGTGTCAAGCACAGAGTCCAGCATGTAGGTGGCAGTTAATAATTATGTACTGAATTACTTATGGAGAAGTGAGCAAGTATTTCAACTTCTCAAGACCCGCCTGGGCAGGCGAGACCTCATCTCTACAATAAATCAAAAAATTAGCTGGATGTGGTAGCACATGCCTGTAATATCGGCTACTTGGAAGGCTGAGGCGGAAGATTTGCCAGAGCCCAGCAGGTCGAGCTGCGGTGGCAGGGAGGGGCCACTGCACTCCAGTCTGGGCAACAGAGTGAGACTCCAACTCAAAAAAAAAAAAAAAAAGAAATGTGTGGCACAATACTTTAGAATTAGTGTTTAATGCCTCTTGAGCCAATATTTTTTTAATGGTTCACAAGCACAGTACACACAAAGAATGAGAAGAAAATTCTACCCAGGCTCAAAGTTCTGCAATTATTTTCTGAGTCAACACTGCAACACTTGACATGCAATAGAATACCCTATCTGTAAAGGTAAAGCAGTGAGTACCTTGCCCTCACACTCTGCCTGCTAAACCAATTCCAGATGAAGCAAGAGTCTCCTTAATTTGCACATTTAGTTTACCACCACTTCCCTGATAGCGGAGTGGACTCTGAAATAACAATACTTCACTGTACTCTTGTCAACAATATAAAAAAATCCAGGAATGGTCTTCCTTCATATGAAAAGTTGGAAAAAATATATGGGCTCTTTGGCATCACAGTTTATAGGGTGTTCTCAGAACTAGAAGTAAGACTCCTAGAAATCCAAAGAAGATGGCAAATTAAAAAATTACAATTACTTCTATGAACATACAAATACACGCTGAAATATGTTACACTTTTAGCAAGTGAAATGAAACAGAAAGCTTGATGCAATATTATCAAAATGTAAAGTCTCAAAATGTATTACTGATTATGTGATACATTACTCTGATACATCTGCTGACCTTAAAACTAAAATTTTGAATTTAAATTATTACAAAAGCAATGTAAATGAGAGATACTCTAGATATTTTATTCATGGTTTTAAATACTTTACATGTGTTTAAATACTTTACACTCTTATCCTACATGGAGGACATTTACATTTTGCTGTGCTCTGGAATACAGAGCTAGGTCAAAGCTAAGAAAGGCTTCTTTGTTCAAAGGCTGCCAATCCTGGTGTACCACCAGTTGCTGGATGTTAAGTTGTCACAGGAAGCCACCTGAAGTGAGCAATGGGGATTTGAGAGCTTCCTAATGTATATATCTGTCTATATTTGTATCTGTCATCAATCTAGCTATATATAAAAATATATATTTTAGGAATTATGTATGTAAAATCAGACAACTTACATATAAGCACAAATATATGTAAATATATGCGAATATATGGTATGAATATTTGATATTTTTATATATTTTTGTAATTAAAATATATGTATATGCCAATATGTATATTATTTTAAGAATTCAAGCCGGGCTCTGTGGCTCAGCCTGTAATCCCACGCTTTGGGAGGCTGAGGTGAGTGGATTGCCTGAGCCCGCGGGTTCGAGACCCGCCTGGGCAACTTGGCGAGACCTCATCTCTACAATAAATCAAAAAATTAGCCAGATGTGGTAGCACACGCCTGTAGTTCCAGCTACTTGGAAGGCTGAGGTGGAAGGCTCGCTGGAGTCCAGCAGGTCGAGGCTGCGGTGGCTGGGAGCGGCCACTGCACTCCAGTGTGGGCAACAGAGACTCCAACTCAAAAAAAAAAAAGAATTCAGATAACTTCTAAAATGATAAAGTTTATTAATCATTCACACTTCGATGAATTATAATATTGTCATTAAATTTTTCACAGGAAATACCCTAAGAATAAAGGAGAAGAAAAAACTGTGGTGTTTGTGAGAGTGGGTGGATAAGTGTTCATGTGTGTTTTTCTAACAAAAGAGCCATCTCTTCCTCAGTAGCAGGTATTCCCCAATTCTATTAACATTAATGTTTCTCCTAATCTCTTTCTAACTGGAAAATTGTCTATAGGTTTCAATGATACAGTTCAATACCCCACTTCACTGAGTTCCCAAGAGAATATGAGGATTCAGTGAAAGAATTTTTCCCAATAACAAAGCCAGCAACTTCTTCAGACCGGATTCAGACAGCAGATGAGGTCAAGGAGACAACCAATATGTAGCTGTGGATTAGCTCCATAAACCTAATCCATCCATGTAAGAGAATGCTCATGCTGAGAATAAACTGCAGGTAATTTCAAGGCTGATAAATATAGGCAGAAATGTTAGAAATTGAAAGAAGATTAGTTTTTAAAATAAAAATTTGTTTTATTTAGTTTTAAAGATGTGGGGTACAATTCATGATTAGGTATACAAGTGGTCATTGTACAGTAAAGTCTGGGCTTCCTGTTTGTCCCCACTTTTCCTGGTTTGAGATCAGGTTCCCTTATTGATGTCGTATGTCCCCCCTCCCCCCCCCGAAATAAGATTAGTTCTACAACACATTCAAGCTTGGACACACAGGAAATGTGGTTTGTTGTATACTCTGTATTATAAACATTATCCTTTGTTCATTCTGCTACCTGGAGTCTGAGGAAGGAGGGAACCATGAACTAGAAGGTGCTCACCTCCCAGAGCTTTTTGTAAATCAGAGCTAAAATTCCAGCCCTTGACTGTGTACCTCCAGACTTTCGTGTGAGGAAAAATTGGACTCCTAATTGTTTGAGCCACAGATATTTTTAGATTTGTATCACATGGAGCAAAAATCTAATTCTAACTGAAACATCATCCACACGGAGTAAACTATAAAGCCTTATACAGTTCAGGTGATCTGATCTCTGGCTACCGGACCCCAAGAGTCTCCCCTCTCTGTCTGCTCGAAGGCTACCCAGGCAGACGCTGCTGGCTCAGGCTCTTAGACATTATATTAGGCTCTTAGACATCTTGACTTACATCATTTCCCCCAGAGAATTCCATAACTCTTTCTCTCCCTTTACTGAGGCTTCTGTTCAACTATCATTTCATTAGAATGGCTGTCCCTGATCTATGTATGGTAGGAATCTCTCCTCTTCTCTCTACATTTTACCTTTTCTGCTTTTTCTCCTTAGTCTTTATAACAGTCTAAAATACTACCTATTCACACGTATTTGTTAATTGCCTGTATCCCTCCACTAGTATATAAGCTCCATGAATTGAGTGTCTTTACCCGCTGCTGTATCTGCACCTCCTTGAATAGTGCCTGGCTTATTATAGTTGAATGAATGAATGATAATGCACATTGTATAGAACATGAGATGACAACAGTTAATTAGCACTGCCCCACGACTGAGAGCCCAAAAGTAATGTAGGGTTTATGGTTTTCAAAAATTAGAAAGCTTTATGTGAAGGAAAAAAAAAAACCACCCAAACTGCTCCTTCCTGCTAACAGCCATGGATGTTCAATCTTCTAAACAATACAGCCCACATGAAGGAAAATTGATGAATATCAGAAATCTCATGGAGTAAAATATCATTGCTTTGAAGTAAATAGCTTCTACTGGCAAGAGGCAAAAACATTTTCTTGGAAAAAACAAATTATCTAAAAATTCAGTATAAATTTAGCAAAAAAACCGTTTTGAAATTGAGTGTGAATTTAGAATTTAACACTGCAACATTGCTACAGACATTTCTCTTGGAATTAGGGTCAACGTGTCTGTTTATTTTCATCACGTTTGATGGCAATGCAATGAGGCTTGAAAACAAAATGACACAAAGCTACTAGTAAAAAGGAAACCAAATGATCAGATGTAGGCTATGTTATTTTATATCTACAAAGTCTCAGGAAACAAATAAGTAAAACTGGAATTGACAAATATTTACTAAAGTAACCGGGAACAAATAATTATATTAAAAATATAGTTTAAAAATAATTAGAACCTATAATGCAGTATTTAGTGTTTTTTCTTTGCCTAAAGTTGAAATTATTTTTTAAATGTTATTTACAATAGAAACAAGGATAAGTAAATTCTCAGGCAAAAGTTTAAGAATATAGAAGATACAATGAAGAAAGCAATGACATAAAATTCTTTTGAGATAACAGATGACAAAACAAAATAGAACACACAATTCCTGGAGAGACGACTGAATATTATAAAAATGTTAATTCTTCACGAATTATTTTATAGTTTAAATTTAATACAAATTAGTATCTTCATGGAATTTCGCTATACAAAATTATTTTATAAATACCTCAAAGTATTTTTTTAAGTAATCAATTATAAAAAAAGAGCAAAAACAGTATCGAGTGTCATACTATACAAAATAGCAGTCTTTTAATTTTTTTATAGTTAAAGATCCAATCATTTTATAAGCATAAATCAACCTACCATCCTCTATCATTTTAAAATAATATAGTAATAGTTAACATATAAGATTTTAAGATATAATGAAATCAATGTTTATATTATCATGACCAAGCTAATAGTGTCCTTATATTTGTTGTGCTTATACTTCATTTCTGCAGCTTTTTTTTTTTTTTTTTGAGTTGGAGTCTCACTCTGTCGCCCAGACTGGAGTGCAGTGGCCGCTTTCGGCCACCGCAGCCTCGACCTGCTGGGCCCCGGCGATCCTTCCGCCTCAGCCTTCCGAGTAGCCGGAATTACAGGCATGCGCTACCACGCCCGGCTGATTTTTTTGATTTATTGTAGAGATGAGGTCTTGTTGCCCAGGCAGGTCTCGAACCTGCGGGCTCAGGCAATCCACTTACCTCAGCCTCCCAAAGGCGCGGGATTACAGGCTGAGCCACTGAACCCGGCTAGCTTTTGTTTTTAATGTTTGTTTATTTTTTCTTTGCCCAGGTGTATTCGTTTTCTTTGAATGGTTCCTTAATGTTTCAAGCAGCTCTATAGTAGTCATGACAAAACAAGTATACATGTTTTCTCCAAAATTCTCATATCTATCAGACGATAATCTACAAATTCTCTTCCATTTTTCCATTTTTGATCTAGGTCTGCTGTACAGTACTTTCTGGGTTGTACCTAATGTTTCTTGGATTCTGTGATTTTTATTTCTTCTTGCTTCATGTTGTGCTATTAATTTTTCTGGGAGAATCCCCTCATAGTTTCCAACGAAGCAACTATCAACTGAGTAAATAGATAACCTACAGAATGGGAGAAAATATTTGCAAATTATGGATCTGACAAAGTCCTAATATCCAGAATCTCTAGGAAATTTAAATGATTCAACAGGAAAAAACAAACAAACAAACAAAAAACCAGCAAAAAGTGAGCAAAGAACACGAACAGACAATTCCTAGGAAAAAAAATCCGAGTGGCCACTCTTAATATGAAAAATGCTCAACATCAACAGTCATCAGAGAAATACATGTTAAAATCACAATGAGATACCATCTCACACCATTCAAAATGGCTATGATTAAAAGTAAAAAAAAAACCACGCAATGTATTTTGGCAGATTGCAGGGAAAAAGGAATGCTCATACTCTGTTGGTGGGAATGAAGGCTAGTCTAGCACCTATGGAAAGCAGTTTGGAGATTTCTCAGAGAACTAAAAATAGACCTACATGTGACCCAGCAATCTCACTACTGGATATGTACCCAAAGGAGCATAAATTTTCCTACCAAAAAAACACTTGCATTTGTATGTTTATTGCAGCACTATTCACAGTAGCAAAAGCATGTAATCAACCAAGATACCCATCAACGGTGGACTAGATTTTTTTTAATGTGGTACATAGACACCGCGCAATACTATGCAATCATAAAAGAGAGTGAAATTCATGACCTTTACAGCAACATGGATACAGCCAGAGGCCATTATTCTGGAGAAATTAACACAGAATCAGAAAACTGAATCTTGCACATTGTCACTTATAAGTGAGAGCTAAACACTGAGTACACCCAAGCATAAAGAAGGGAACAACGGACACTGGAGACTCCTAAAGGGGGAATGAGAGGATAAGGGTGAAGTGTTGAAAAACTGTCTACTCGGTACCATGCTCACCATTTGGGTGACAGGTTTAATAGAAAACCAAACCGCCCCATCACTAAATATACCCATTTTACAAACCTGCACACGTATCCCTTGAATCTAAACAACAGCAACAACAGTTCTATAATTCTTTTAAATTTGTAAACATTAAGGGTTGCTTTCTGTGCTGCCAAGTTCTTGTCTAGACAAATGCTTGACAATTAGACACCATTATAGTATTATACAGAATAGTTTCACCTTAAAAGTTTTTGCATCGTTTTTAAAAAAGTTTTCTTCACCCTAACCCTTCCAGTCTCTGTCACTCACTCTTTCATCCTGTCTGTATGGCTTTGCCATTTTTAGAATGTCATATAAATAGAATCATATACTAAGTAACCTTTTCAGAATGGTTTCTTTTTTAAAATTATTTTAAAGTTGTGGGGTACAATTCAGGGTTAGGTATACAAATGGTCATTGTGTAGGTAAAGTTTGACCTCACTTTGGTTCCCACTTCACTTGATTTGAGGTCAAATACCCTTACTGATGAGATGTGCCCCCTTTCCCTCCCCTAGTAGTTTTCCTGCTACTGCCAATCCCTTTCATATAGTATAATGAAATTGTTCAGGGTCCGCTTATGAGTAAGAACATGCGATACTCGGTTCTTTGTATCTGCGATAGATCACTCAGTATTATAGACTCTAAGTCCATCCAAGTTACTGTGAAGTTCATAAATTTGTCCTTCTTTATGGCTGCATAATATTCCATCGTTTTTGTCCAATCCTTTTTCGATGGGCAACATGGTTAGGTCCATATTTTTGCTATTGTGAATAATGCTGCAATAAACATGCGTGTGCATGTATCTTTTTCATAGAGTGATTTGATTTCCTCCAGGTAAATTCCCAGAAGGGATTGCAGGGTTTTATGAAAGGTCGATGTCTAGATCTTTTAGGAATCGCCACACTGTTTTCTACAGAGGTTGGACTAGTTTACACTCCCACCAACAGTGTAGAAGTGTTCCCTTTTCCCTGCATTCATTCCAGCATCTGCTGTTTTTTTGAGTTACTGATGATGGCCATCTTGACTGAAGTTAGGTGGTATCTCAGCATGGTTTTGATTTGCATTTCTTTGATGATTAGTAGATTGAGCATTTTTTTACATGTCTGTTGGTTGCTCATATGTCTTCTTTTGAGAAGTGTCTATTTATATCTTTTGCCCACTTTTTAATAGAGCTGTTTGTTTGTTTGTTTGTTTCTTTTCAGTACATTTTAGTTCCTTGTAGAGTCTGAATGTTAGGCCTTTGTCAGGTATACAGTTGGCAAATTTTTTTTCCCATTCTGTGAACTGTCTCCCCACTCTCTTGATAGTTTCTTTTGCTTTGTAAAAGTTTTTCAGTCTGATGAAGCCCCATTGGTCTATCTTATCTCTTCTGGTGTGGGTATTTGGGGTTTTGACCAGGAATTGGTTGGCAGTTCCAATTTCCATAAGGTTATCTTCTGCATTTTCTAAGGTTCTTATAGTTTGAGTTTTTACATTTAGGTCTTTGGTTCATTTAGAGTTGATTTTTGTGTATGGTCATAGGTAGGGGTCTTGTTTTAATCTTCTGCATGTGGTCAGTCAGTTTTCCCAGCACCATTTACTGAATAAGTTCACCTCTCCCCATGGCTGTTAGTGGAGGCTTTGTTAAAGATGAGTTGGTTGAGAAATTGAGGTTTTGCTTCCCAAATCTCTAACCTGTCCCATTGGTCTATATGCCTGTTCTTGTACCAATACCAGGCTCTTTTGATTATTGTAGCCTTATAATAAAGTTTAAAGTCTGGTATTGTGATACCTCCCGCTTTGTTTATTTTGCGAGAGATTGTTTTGGTTATTTGTGGTCATTTGTGTTTCCATATGAATTTCTGTATTGTTGTTTCCAGGTCTGAGAAGAATGATACTAGCAATTTAATGGGTAGCGCATTAAATCCATAGACTGCTTTGAGTAGGATGGACATCTTAACAATGTTGATTCTTCCAATCCATGAGATGGAATATTTTCCATTTGTTTGTGTCATCTTTGATTTCTTTGAGCAGTGTTTTGTAGTTTTCATTGTAAAGTTCTCTCACTTCTCTGGTTAGGAAGATGCTAAGGCTTTTTTTTTGAGCTATTGTGAATGGAATTATGCTTTTCATTTAGGTTTCTGTTTGTTTATTGTTGGTGTATAGGAATGGCAACTGTCTTTTCAACATTTATTTTATACCCTGAGACTTTGCCAAAGTTCTTTATCAGTGCAAGGAAGTTTTTGACAGATTCTCTTGGGTTTTCAAAGTATAGGATCATATCATCTCCAAAGAGGGATAACTTAACTTCCTGTTTTCCTATTTAGGTACTCTGATTTCCTTCTCTTGCCTGGTTGCTCTAGCTAGGACTTCCAACAATATGTCGAAAGGAGGGATGAGAGTGGGCAACCTATCTTGTTCTGATTTTCAAGGGAAATGCTTTCAATTTCTATCTGTTTAGCAGTATGTTGACTGTGGGTTTATAATAGATGGCTCTTACTATTTTAAGGTGTGTTCCATCTAGGCCTAGATGTTCAAGGGTTTTTAACCAAGAAGGGGTGCTGGATTTTATTGAAAGCTTTTTCCATGTCTAATGATATAATCACATGGATCTTGTTTTTACATCTTTTGATGTATTTAATTACATTTATGGTCTTGTGGATGTTGAACCAGTCCTGTATCCTGGGGATGAAGTCTACTTGGTCATGAAGGATGTTTTTTGAGATGTGTTGTTGGATCTTGCTTGCTAGAGTCTTGCTGAGAATTTTAGCATCCATGTTTATCAAAGATATTGATCTGTAGTGCTCTTTCTTTGTTGAATCTTTACTTGGTATCGGTATCAATATGATGTTAGCTTCATAAAATGATTTAGGGAGCATTCCATATTTCTAGGTTGCCTGGAATTCATTCAATTGATATCAGCTCTTCCTTGTATATTTTGTAGATTCTGCTGAAAAGCCATCTGGTCCAGGACTTTTTTTTTGTAGGTAGTTTTCTTATGACAAAGTTAATTTCCTGGATTGTTATTCATCTATTTACGGTCTTGATTTCTTCTTGTTTCAACCTGGGGAGGTTGTGTGATATCAGCAAGTCCTTCATTTCATTTAGGTTTTCAAATTTGTTTCAATACAAGTGTACATAGTAATTTCTGATAATCTTTTGTATTTCTTTGGGGTCAGTTGTGACTTGATCTTTTGCATTTCTGATCGTGTTTATTTGAACTTTTTCACTCTTTTTCTTGGTAAGTCTGGCTAGAGGTCCATCAATCTTGTTTATCCTTTCAAAGAACCAGATTTTTGTTTCGTTGATTTTTTTTTTTTTTTTTTTT